>NW_010102353.1:0-7525 GCF_000699245.1 Pterocles gutturalis
AACTGTGGGATCCCAAAGAATGGATGTGCAAATTGTTGAACAAATTAGGCCAATTCGAAACAAATACGCACTCCAGGAAGAGAGCCTGCCACTCCCAGAAAATAATTGAAAGGAAAGCCGGCACTGTTATATTGATGTAAGCCTGGAGTAATTACAGGGAGGTCAAAGCTGTTGCATGCACTGAAGTTGCGTTCACTCTGTAGTTTGAGAGCAGATTATGTTCCCTCTGAGGTCGATGGCATACATATATTCTAGAGAATTTTTTCCCATGCACATAAAAAGGATATAAATAACTTTTTTTCCCTCCCCCCATCACATGCTATCTGCAATCCAATCCTGATCCAAAGTCTCAAAGACCTTCCAATGAGATGGACCAGGTGCTGAAACAGATAGCTAAAAGCAGAAAGACCTTGTTGTGGTTAAACCTAAATGCCTCTGACAAGCTCCTTTTAGGAGTTACCACAACCCACCTTAGAACACAAAAAACAGCAGGGCTTCTGGCATACACCTTTTCTATGGGAATCTTTTTTTTTTCCTTAATTGTTCCCATAAATGTTAAAAATGACATGGTTGGCATTAATCTTTGAACTTGATTCTGTCTTAAGATGTAGAAGAGATGATCCCACTTTCTTTTTTAAGAAGAGCTTTTCAGAGCCACACGAGGGCAAAAGGTAATTGAACATTTGATTTTTTTAACTTTAAAAAAGATGAACACCAGGTTGACAGCTTCTGTACTTGGATGTTCATTTAATCACCATTTCCTGATTACAGGAGGTGAACTATGTTGACAGACTTGGAGATGAATATGGAGCCCAGTATACTAATAGTAAGTATAAAGGACAGGAAGAACTTGCAGTGAGGTTAGAGGGGAAAAATATATACAGAGCATCCATATTACACACATCAATGGGAAGCACCTCAGCAGCCAGGGGGAATTCAGAGAGTAGCAAGTGAGGTGTTTAGACTGCTGCAGGTGCCCATAATTGGGAAGACACCCATGTAAGGTATATACCTGTAAAACCTATATGTATATATGTATATACATATGTAAGTTAATTACATGTGTATGTGAATTTATCTATCTGTCTACATTCCCAAAGATAAGATATAGCCTAGTCAGTGGTATTCCCAAAGTTTAAATTCTATTGTTCAAGCTCTCAAGTTAGACAAGGTAATCGAACTGCATTCTGAAACTGCCTGAATTACACAAGGTTGTCTAATGAGAGTTGGCATAAAAACATTAAACTTACATCCACTCCACCCTCCATGTCACTAATTAGAGTTTTAACCTGCCGAGAGCCCACACAGGTAAAGACAGCATTCTCCCCCAGGACTCAAGGTTTGAGGCTGATTCTCATATAAGTCCTGTCCACACTTGGAGAATAAGTTTTATTACTGCTGTCAGTAAAGAAGATGTAATACCCACAGAACACTAACAATGCACCTGCCTCACTAAGGTTGCAACCCTAGACCAGATTATCCTTCCTTGTGTATGCCTGGAGATCAGTCCATATGCCACAGAATTAACATGCCAGGTTAAAAGACAAAGCCAAAAAACCTTCTCCATGAGTCAGCTGGTTTACAGTAAAGGTGATGCTTGTAATCACGTTACCAAATAGTTTCAGGCCTTTCCTCACTTTGTTTTTAAGCTACTCTTACCCCTGGCCCCTGGTGTCGCTCCTGCCACTCCTTGCTAGAACCACGCTCTTTGACAATCCGACTATTGTGCTAAAGCTCTCTACAGCCTTATCCTCCTTCAGACTAACACAGGCTACTTCTCCTGTAGCCTCTGCAAAGGGTTATTTCACTTACAGCCACCTAAGCCCTCCTGGTTTGGTGTTTCTTGGTAAGTATTTCATCATGAAGATTCACTAGGAACTAAATGGGAATATCCCCCAAAAGCCAAGAAGCAAAGAAAATCCATTGGATTCATTTGATCCCTGGGATCCAGTCTAAGCATCGAGAAAAGATTTTTAAAAACAGTGCTTAAAACAAGCTTGTTGGTGAACCCTAAGGCTGATCGCATGGCATCTTTTTGAGAATACAGCTTTTTTTCCATGTACACTTTTATTGTTAGTTTAAATGCAATAAACTTGTTCTTAAAATGTGTTAATATGTTTTCTAAACACAAGATATTTTCGCTGTAGAGACAGACTATGTGGAAATTCATATGAGAAATCCATATTGACACTACAGAACTAGAAGGCAAATAATGCTTGAAACACTTGTAAAATTCACTTAGAGAAAAAGCATGTCATAGAAATCCTTCTTCCACCCAGAAACGCACAGTTTTGAGATAGGCCTTTTTAGCATTTCAGAACTGTCACTTCAAAATGCTAATTCCATTTCTATTTTACTCTTTTACTGTGTGTATGATATTTCTAGTTGTTTTATTACTTCTTGATAGTAGGGACAGCTGATGCTGACATATAATGTGCTATAACAGATTTTAAATCTATTTTAAATTTTTGGGTTTTACATTAGTGTCTCCTGTCTGCATGGCAATGAAATGGCTTCATATAACTTAAAAGAGGAGACATTGATTTAGGAAAGTAATGATGCCATCAGCACTAAGTTGCAGCCGTTCTTAATGAATTTTAAAATACAAACGCTATTTCACCTCTTAGATTGTCATATTATGAAATGTTAGTGGTAGTTACGCATATTAAAGCATCAGCTACTACCGACAGGTTGTGAAACGTGAAGGCAGCATCAAACCAGCCCCTTCACAAAGTTCCACAGTACCGATCAAAAGTGTATTTCTGAAGTATGCTCGTATTTTTTTTTCATTCAGGTATTTGCCATTATTCACTTGAATAATTTATTTGCTTTTACAAAAGCAGTATTTTTATTGCTGAGGCCACAATTTGTTTCCCGATTGCTCTTTTTTGCAAAAATACTGGAGAAAATCTGAGTCATCATCATTGTAAGAAAGTATGCGTTTAGTGCTTGGCAAATTAAAAGTCAAGACTTCGTGAATCATCATTATTTTCAGTGTCAAGCAGCTGGATCATTTTTGCTTCCAAAAATATAGAAGATCTATGTTGTCAGACAGCTTGGAGAGAGGCAGGTAATAAATGGCATTGCACTGCATAAAGGTTGTAAGGGTCTTTCAAAATGCGCTGGAAATAAATTGCCAGGAGATATATTAATGTTTTATTTAGCTGCGTTTCAGTTTGTGTTTGCCTTTGCCTCCATGGTGATGAGGGCACTTCAAACAAATCGGCTGGTCTGTGGGACACAGCAGTACCTGGTTACAGTTGCTTGAGCAGTTGTTCGGTCGTTTCTACGAACTACTGACACCAAGCAACCTGGCATGTCAGTGGCATAATCTTTATGCTCCATGGAGAAAAAGAGCTCTTTCCATCCAGACTGATATTTTAAGTTAGTTTTTAGTCCTCAACTAGGTCAATAAATTCTACATGGAGGTGAGGGAAATTTAGAAGGACCAAGCCAGTAACTCAAGAAAGGAACCTCGAAAGAGAGATCCCTGTAAAACCAGAAAGCCGTGTTTACAGGTGTTGCAGGTCTGTGTAGGTAAAAGTTTTCACTTTTATACAGTGTTTTTAGTACTATGTAACGGAGCACAAATTAATGCTGTATTGGATATAGAGTTCTTGAAATCCCGTTTTCCATTCATAATCTTCCAATAACAAATTATTTTGAAGTAAAAGTTCAGTCTGGAAGTCACACTGGGCTTGATGAAGTCTAGAAATGCAGGGAGGGATGACTGCTGATATGACACCAGAGTCCGGCTGAGAAGGCTTCTTAAACATTCCTCTAAGAAACAAAACAGAACAAAGAAACCTGAGCCCTTGCAATTTAGCAAACAAAAATGTAATGTCGCTTTTGAGACTCTGAAGAAACACCCTTTCCACCTTGTTTCTGTGCTTCATGGATTCCATCTTGTTTACTTTTTCCATCCCCATTGCAGGACCCGAAGTTTCAGTGTTGCCACGAGGTGTGCTGAGCTCTGGTTCCCACACAGGGCCAGAGGTAGGGCTTTACACCCCAAAAAACTTACTCACACCAGGCTTTTCTCAAAAAACACCTGTCCTTCAGCACAGCCTGGAAAAGGGAATCTTCTGACTGCTGGCTTTAAAGCCGTTTTATACCATGAATTCACTGTCAATATACTTTTGCTTTGACTTAGTGACTGAAATAAAATGATTATTCCCCTCTTCCACCACTATTATGTCTGTGTCATAGTGGATTTGGAAATTCCTTTTCAGGTATTTATGTAGCAAAAACCCCAGCACCAATGGCCTGTCTACTTGGATTTTCTTCTCTCAGTTGAGTTGTCTCAGCTGGGTTGACACAAACCCAGTTTAAGCAACTTTAAAACTGGGTGAGTTCAAATGAAGCCCACAGAGAGTGTAACCGTACTGTTGAACAGTGTTAGACCCTTGCTCAGGCTGTCACACAGACCCCCCTTTCTGTTACTGGAACAGTAACTTACAATTATACACTACTTTAAATTTTGTAAGCCTCCCTTCATTCCCCCATGATGTTGGCAAATCTGACCTGTGCAAATTTTGCACCTATTTTTCTTTTAAACCATTACCCGGTGACTATGTTTCTTGCCCTAATAATACAGTGCCACATCCCCTTCTCAATGTGCAAGATGCTAAAGTGTTGCTAGTTATCCTATGAGATCTAAACACACAGGAACTGCCTAAATAAGGTTTGCATCACTGATCACGCTGTCTTGTAAACCAGCATTTGAGGAAAAGGGAAAGCCTGGAAAAGTACAAAAACCTGAATCGATTCATAGATAAGATAAAGAAACTTTACAAAGTTTAGTGTAAAAGACTGGATGCATTTGATGTACCTCCCTTGGATTTTCAGTATCAGGTAAAACTAAAACAGATGAAAAATACTTTCTAGCAGCTGATAAGCATCAGTACTTTCTTAGAATTTTGCATTTTTCAAAAAAATTGCTTCTGCAACTGTTGAGAATGTTTAACTGCAACATTTTTTGTCCATCCCTGAGTTGTACCTTGCTTTGAATAGCCTTGCCTTTTTCTATCCATGCATAAAGCTGTGCCTGATTATTTGAGGATCAAGGCTAAAATTCAGTTTATTTTCACAGAACTAAAGGTGTCATCAAATAAAGAAAAATAATTGTAAAAAACTCTCAGAGCCAACACATTGCACATTCATGGTCTAAATTATTTAATTATAGGCAGGTAGTTATTTTCTAGTAAAGACCCCGGTTTTTAGGATCAACAGGCATTGTTAAAATAAGCAAGAAAAAAATTATAAGCTCTTCTTTTGCCTTGGACAAAACAAGGTCACATTTGCAATTTACAGTACATGATCTCTCCATTAGCAATCTTGGCAAAGGTTTATCGACTTATTTGGAATAATTTCCTCCAAGTTATGTCACTTGGCCTGTTATGGACGCATCCCTGCAGTTTACTCTGCTGTTTACCTGTGTCTTGTCAGACTCGTTCTTGCTGATTGGTGTCAAAGGGGAAAAAAAGCAGTTTTTAAAATCAAAGCTTCAGTGTGGAAGGATATAAAGTGTGAAATCCAGGCCCATTGCTTTCATTCTGGCTTTAGTGATCATAGAAACCTGCTGTAGGGCAGGACTAATCTGCCAGAAAATTATTATTGAGCCCTGGTAACTCAGATATATGTGCAGACTTGAAAATTTTGTTCTTTGTGCCAACTCCAGGTCCTACAAGAACCTCACATGTTATCCTCCACCTGGCTCAGAAATATGCTGCATTCCACCGTAAAGAGGAGGAAGTTTGTTAATTCCCAGGCAGCTGTGAACAATTTGATCTCCTTCCAAACGGCCCGGCATCCTATTCCAATTGTGAAGCTTCTTGGGGAATGGATAGTTTGAAGAGCTGGTGAGAGATAATAAGGCCTTTATTTCAAAGTCATTCCTATGGATTTGGCCTTGACAGTAGCATCTTGATAACAGGGTTGCAAGACCTCACAGCCTCATGATACTTAGTGGTTTTGGAGTTTCCTCCTCCATATGCTGGAGTGGAGAGGTTGAAAATTAGTGTTTGGAAGACAAGTTTGAAACCTTGAATGACTGCTCTGTAAAAACTTGGAAATCAGGTGGAGAAACACAGTTTTGTGATTTCAGGAAGAAGAAATCCCTGTGATTTTTAAGATAGACTTTTTATTCTAAAGATTGGTGGTTGGCACTCCCGTGATTTCCCAGATAACTTGCCTATAAGAACTGAGCTGGTAACTTGACTTAGTTTTCTGGATGAGTCTCTAAATTACTGACTTCTTTTTCTCTCAAGATTTCTTTATCAAAAAACCACCATACAAATCCTACGCAAGCCATTTTTGCCACTTCTTGGGCAATACGTTTACAAGAATCAAAGAATCACAAAGGACGACTTGGAGACATCCATCTCCAACTCATTTCTTTGAGTTTTCAGAAACAGTAATTTTGTTCTGATTTTTAGAAGGTCTACATATTCAAAAACTGTTGTATAGGTATTTAAGCCAGCTGTACTTCTAAACAGGCTTGCACCTGATATGGTTTCCATGGGAGCTGCTTGGTCCTTAGCCATTTACAAACATGGCTGCTTATGTAGATAATTAAAATAGAGTTAGTGAACGCAGCGTTCTTCTGAAAACCTGACCTTTGGTCTTTCTGACACACTGGTAGATGAGTGAAGGAAAATACATCCTTTCGGTGCTTTATATATTTGGTACCACAGTTTTTTTCCTCTAAGACTAGCTTGATGTGACTTTCAGGGTACTTCTACCAAAAGCTCACACTATTTCACTGCATTTTCAGCAGTTACGGTTGGATTGTTCTGCCCAGCTCCAGATACAGCATTTAATCAGCTTAGTTCTTCTATTTTCATTGGAGTTCCCAAATTTTAAAGCCTTTCTTTTGTTCAGCAAGATATATTGGTCTTGGCTTACACTAAAATGTTTAGTAACATTCTCTAAGAACTAGTTTTATTCCATCAGAAAGTACTGGTGTTTAAGTACTTAGTGTAGGGGCGCTTTGTGCTGAAGTAGAATTTTAACTATGATAGTAACTTTAGGCTTCGTAATTATAAGGATCCTGGGAAAGAAGAAAAGCAAACAGATGTGCAGAGGCATCCAATTATACAGGACGTGAGAAAGATAAGGAGAAACTGAGAGAAATTTATTAGCACAACTAAGTTATTTTAGAGGTTGTGTTGACATAGCTTCGAAGGTTACATTCCCAGGATTGAAAGTAGCCAATAGTGATTTTGTTATTAAGAATTTTGAATTATTGTATCCAATCAGTAGCTGCCAAATCTGAAAGAGCTCTGTATAAAAGCATGTGCGCAACACACAATAAATGGCTTACACTTTCATCATAATTGGCTCGTCTGGGTGGTGTCCAAGAACTTCGCGCGCTGACTGCAAAGAGCCCCTCGCGCTGACTGCAATGAGCAACAGACCACAGGCGCTGATTACTAAGAACTCCGCCGGTCGACTACATATGGTGACCCCGACATGATGCCGCTTCGTTAAGGGTGAGAATCTTTGGACACATAAGAAAAAGGCG
>NW_010102354.1:0-625 GCF_000699245.1 Pterocles gutturalis
ACCGCAGGGGTCAGGGGAAACAGTGAGGGGTTTGGGGACAAAAGCAGGACTTAGGGGACAAGTGAGGGGGTTTAGGGGGCAAAGGCAAGGGGTTTTGAGGGTCACCGGTGTGAGATTTAGGAGATGAAGAGATTTGGGGGATGAGCAAGGGGTTAAGGGGACAGGCGAGGGGTTTCAAGGGGCATGGGTGCAAGATTTAGGGGACAAAGAAAAGACTTAGGGGACAGGTGACGGGGTTTAGGGGACAAAGATGAGGGATTTAGGGGACGAAGGCGATGGATTTTGAGGGGCAGGGGTACAAGGTTTAGGGGACAAAGAAGTGAGGTTTGGGGGACAAAGGCAGGGTTTAGGGGACAAGCAGTGGGTTTTGAGGGGCATGAACATGAGATTTAGGGGACAAGTGAGGGGTTTAGGGGACAGTTGAGGGATTTAGGGGGGCACAGGTACAAGAGTTAGGGGACAAAGACAAGACTTGGGGGATGGGCAAGGGGTTTAGGAGAGGAGGATGAGGTTTAAAGGATGAAGGTGAGAAGTTTGGGGGACAAAGAAGAGGTTTGGGGGACAAAGGCGAGGGGTTTCGAGGGGTACAGGCATGAGATCTGGGGAGCAAAGAAAAGATTTGGGG
>NW_010102355.1:0-646 GCF_000699245.1 Pterocles gutturalis
GGAACTGTTGTGTCTGCGATCGCCGCTGTCTCCAGAGGCAGGACTTGCGCCCACGTTGGCCCCCAGTTTTTTACGGGTTATCTGTCGTCGATTACGCTGGAAACCAGTTAAACGCGACCCATTGCGAGCGGGACGGCGGCTGCGGGGGCAGAAGTTTCGTATTTATACCACCTCGAGATGCCACTCACTCCTCGGCTCAACACACCGCCCGTCTCTTCCCCTTGTCAAGGGTATGAGACCTTACAGCCTAAATGTTGGTAGTTTGGAAGTGGTTTAGCTCTGTCCTTAATATTCCCCAGCACCATATTTACCTATTTACAGGATAAATCTGCGCTGACCATCTTTACGTATTTTTATGACCTGCGACGGCTAATTTAACCTTACGTGGGAAAGTCGGGGGAGAAATCCCTGGCTGTGAACAGATAAAGGGGGGAAAAAAACCAAACCCACAGATGAGAGCGTTTAAGGGAAGGAGTCACCGTGTGTGTGAATGTGAGAGGGGTCTTCAAGGAAGGGGGCGCTTTGATAAAACCTTCCCGGGCTAATTTTGGGGTGCTTTGTCTGAGGACAGTGATTTCTGGCCTGAGGAGACATCCCGCTGCCTATCCCCAGCCAGCACCCAGGGGTACCCAGAGCAGGGATTACT
>NW_010102356.1:0-5023 GCF_000699245.1 Pterocles gutturalis
CCAGGACACAGTTCACTTTCTGGGCTGCAGGCGCATATTGCTGGCTCATGTTTTCTTGTCAACCAACACCCCCAAGTCCTCCTCCTCAGGGCTGCTCTCAATCCGGTCTCCTCCCAGCTTGTATTTGTGCTTGGGATTGCCTCGACCCATGTGCAGGACCTTGCACTTGGCCTTGTTAAATTTCATGAGGTTTGCACAGGCTCGCCTCTCAAGCCTGTCTGGCCACAATCATCCAGCTCAGAGCCAATTTGATGTAAAGAGTCTGCTTGAACCCCTTTGTAGCCAATGAGGAAAGCAAGGATTCTTCAGAGCATCATTTAAAGAATGCAACAGACCTCTCTTTTGAATCATGCCCTTCTTATTCTCTTGTCTAGACAGACAGTTCACAGTGTTAAGCCTTCTAAAGTAGTTATACAAAGACAGGTAATATAAACACCCTTCTCTAATGCTGCATGACTAAATGCAACCATTTGCCTTCACCTATTGCATAATGCTCACACCAGCTGCACATGTAGAATAGGTTTTCATTTCAAAAAATTGCTGGCTTTTGCTTTTGACATACTGAGTAGGATTCACTTGCCTAAACACAGGCATTTCAGGCATATATTTGAGATATTTCTTTATCACTGGCTGCTGCAACTACAGGTGTAATACAGGTCTCCCCCAAGTCCTGCATCATGTCCTGGAGATCTCTTAGCTTCTCCAGGGTTCTCAAACAGCCGAGGCACCTGTGTTGAGGCAACCTCGATCTATCTATTTGTAAACAGGCTCTTTGATGTCATCAGAAGTTCTTCTTGGAAGTTGGATATTTCTATTTCTTCATCAGTTTTCCACATGCCCGTAGTCCAAACAACTAGAATGAGCCTGGTTCTCATTTGCCAAATCCTCCAGGCAACTTCATGTAGCTGTACGGTCTGTCAATAATTACACTGTGACAACTTACAAAATAACAGAAATTTGTTCCTGGTTTTAAATTCACCATGGAATTGAACCCAATTTTCCTTCCATTTGATAGTTTGAATAATATTTTTGTCATTGTTTTCCCCTTGTTTTGGGCTTTGACCTTCTTGGGGCCTAATAAATAACTAAATAAAAACATGGGCTTGTGTATGCATTGTAACTGTGCTGAGCGTAGTGTTTTTATGATTTGAAGAGAGTTAGTATTAAATTAGCACTGACCATTACTGGAAGAGAGCTCTCTGTGGATATATCAATGGCATTTTTCTTTCAAAAAGCTAAAACTCCCACAGGATCATCCCTTTTTGGGTAAACACCCGGTCTGATAGCAGTTATTTCCCTTTCTCTAGCTGTAGCTCAGCATTTTCTCAGTTGTTGCTGGTTATGCCTTGGGAAAAGAAAGCCAGACTGAACAGAGCATGGCCAGATTGAGTACATGCTACGATGGGAATGCCCTTCAGCTCTGACTTTGCACATGGCATCTAAGTCTTTACCTCCTGACGTGTCATAAGACAAGCAAACAAATGAAAGTCAAAGAAAGGAGAAAGGGCATATCATCACTTAATCTGCTTTAATTGTCTAAGTAGTCATTCAATCTCACCTTCGGCAAGTCAAACTTGTAGAGATCCTTGAGAGAGCAAGGCACTTCCCAAGACTGATTCTGCCCTCTTGTCATAGGCATGTATTCGTTGACCTGTGTGGCTCAGATGACTACCAACGGATGGCTATGAAATAAGGAAGATGAATCCCACCCTTAGTGACTTCCCAAGGTCATTCAGGAAACTGGCAGCAGAGCAGGAATGCAAGTGTGATCTGCAGAGTCCTAATCCAGAGCCTGACCCAAATGCACCTCTCCCATGCTCTCCAAGCAGAGGCATCAAACCCTCCTTCACAGGAGTATCACAAAAATTAGATTCCACATCCGTTTTATCATGACTGTCCTCCAGATGAAGTCAGAGGTGTTAGAAGAGTAAATTGAGGTAGACAGTGAATCCACCTAGCCTTTAGCGTTCAGGGAATAAGTGACGGGCTCGCAAGAAATCTAATTTATTTTCTCCTTGTTCCATGCTTCTGTCTGTTGCCACAACTTGTTTCTCCATGGCTCAGCTTAGTTTTAACTTGGAGATGTGATGGGCAGTCTTATCACATTGTAACTGGAGGGACTTGGTTTAGTTGCTTTCCGACTGAAATGGTACAGAGCATCTGAAACACCTACACAAGACTAGAAGAAATGATAGAAAATCCAGGGGAAACTCACACCTTTCTGGAGAAGCAGTGAAAAGACAGGCAGGACAGGCCAAGGCTCTTCAGTTGGGAATTGATGTGATTAGGCAATGGAAAGGGTGGACTACAGCTCACAGTGTCCAAGCTCTCATTATAATTAGTGGAGATCTAGGGTTTAGTTTAGATGTCTAAGCATAGCTGTTATTCCAGTACTAATTCAGTACTATCCAGCTCAGTTTGAAAAACCTTTACATTATCATGTTGCAAGAGATTAAAACCATTATGATTTTAGAATATCTTTTTTTATGGCATGACAGACCAGATAAACTGTTTTGATGTTGCTCTCAAATTAAAGCAGGAATCTGTTCAGGGAAGATCCATATTTCCATGGTTTGCAAGTGTCTCTCACAAGGTCATTACAACAACCCTTTCTGGAGCCTATATGTATCTATTCCATGACTGGGCTAAAAATTTTACAACACAGAAAGACAGAGAGTCAATAAGTTAAAAAAAAAAAAAAAAAAGAAGAAAAATTTGCATGGCAACTACATTGCATAACTAGCAGTCATCGTAATAGAATTACTGACAATATGGGCTGCTAAAGGAACAGTTAGTAGCTTGTCTCACTTGTCTGTAATTTGCTCTGTGTCTATTTAGCCTTGATGTACAACCTAGGTCAATTGTTGTGCCACTTTCCTATCTTCCTACTTCTGAGTTATAGAGAGAAATGTGTGCCTCATGAATGACTATCTCTCCTGGTCAAGCTTGTCTCTCATGCTGTTCAGCAGTGCCACGTGTTAACAGATAGTGCTGAACAGTTAATATCACCAGCTAATTGGCAAAGCATGTGTGAAGCAGATGTATTTAAATATAGAATGTGGAGGCTGAAGGAGTAACTGAAATACATAAGTGATAAGGATTTATTATTAGAACAGATTAATGAGCCCACTCTTTTTTTTTTTTTCTTTTTTTCCTTTTTTTTTTTTTTTTTCCCTCCTTCATCTCTCATCCTCTTCCCTGGCCAAGTGTATTTTTAATTCTTCCATTTCAAGAAGATTTTTAATTCTTCCATTTCAAGAAGATTTTATTCCACCGTTGAAAAAATTGTGGTGGATATTTTTGTGTTGGTTGTATGGCAGCACCTGGAAGGCCAAACGATTTATGCCATATACAGAGTGTGTGGTATTTGTGGAGACTCAAGTCTGCAGTAAAACAATGACAACTGTTGTATAAAGTGCATATAAAGAAGGGAGGGAGAGCAGCAGGTTTGTGTATTTGTTCTAATGCAGATCAGGTGTCTCAAAGATCCACAGTATCAAACCAGAATATCCTATTCCCTTTAAAAGACCTTTGGCTCAAGTCTCAGCCCTCTGCTCAGCTTTCCACTGTCTTTGCTGTGAGGCCTCTCAGTTCCACATGCCAGTCTTCTCCTCAAGCATAGGCTGCAATGGAAACAGCAGTGGGTTTAGTTGTATCCGAACTCCCACATTTAGTCCCCATGGAAACTTCCAAGTCAACCAAGCTAGTGGCTCCAGAATTAGGAGCTGAACTGTCAAGATGGACATCCTTCATATCACCCCCAGATCTGGAGGTTTGGGTCTTACATCTTTTCCATGGAGGTTGTCTTCCACTCTGAGCTACCTGAACCACTTTGTAAACATCAGTTATTGTCACTGAAGTCACTGTGTGTATATTTGCTTTCTCTAGTTCTCAGCTGGAGATACTGAGATCCATAGAGCGTAAGATGGGCATTTTCTTAAGATGAAAGTCTAAATTAGAGTTTAAATACCGATCTTGAATGAAAAGCAAACAGAAGAATCCATAAGGAAAGAAGTATTTTGCCCAGGTTGTTCTACCCAGCCTACCATTGCTCTGCCCACTGTTTGACCAAGTGCCTGGTAGATGGGTAATAAGCACAACAAAGCAGTTCATGGTAAAAAAAATTATCATGCACTTAAATCAAACAAACATGCCCATGCTTTTTCTTGTTCATGGCTTAATGTTTACTGTCAAGAGGTTGTGGTCCAACAACTGTTGGATTCAATGGCAAAACACCTGTCCTGGAATTCAACGTACAGCCAGGTAAATGGAATTTACTCACTCTTGCACTGGACAATTTAGTTAACTCACTCCTCATTATCAGGCTTTCTGTTCCAAATAGGTGAGGTTACTTGTTCATTTACTGATGGACTGATTTTAACCATATTTTCATATAGTAGTATATCTCTGCAAAGCATCCAAACTGTGCCTAATGTAGAAGGCCCAAGGATGCCTTAGCTGTGACATGATGCTGTATGGACACGAATCCCAAGTAGACACAGATCTCTTCTTCCCCAGTTTCCATGTGAAGGAAATCTGTGTACATGGATTAAACAGGAGGGTGTAACACATCCCTACCTATCTCTGAGCCGGACAGAAGGGGACTTGAACACCTTGGTACAACACAGAGTGTCCATATTCCAATCTGTATCCATTGTCTGATCTGCACACAGATTCAGTATACTTCACCAGGCTTATGAAATAAGGACCATATTAAAATAATTTCAAAAAAGATCTGTAAAATCTTCTCCAAACAAAATAAAAAATAATGTAGGTTATTTTCACCTTTAACATAAACAATTACATCTACATGGAAAATCACATAAGGATCCAAATCATCCTCTGTTATACCCATGAGACCACATGAAAATGAAATAAAGGCAGGATTTTCCCAGTAAACAGAAGTTTATTTGAGTTTATCCCACACTTTACAACTTCCCATGGTTCAGCGACATGATATGGAGTGTTGTCCATTGCAGAGTTTGCTTAACTGAGCTTGGATGAACAAGGAACTCCTGAGCAA
>NW_010102357.1:0-9197 GCF_000699245.1 Pterocles gutturalis
TGGTCATAGAAGGAGATCAGATTCGTCAATGATACAGAGAAAACAATTCACTGAATCCTTTTGAAAGGAATAGCTTTTTCCCCACTTGCTGTTTCTCAGGAGAGACAAGAATACTAGTTATTAAGTTTCTGTTGGTCAGTAAAATAGCAAATGAATTGTTCTCACAGTGCTAATTTTGATTTTCACATTTATTTTTGTATTAGATGCTTGGGTAGCTCAGAAGGCTGGTGAGAAGATGGTGTTTTTTTAATGGATTTTCTTGTCTGGTATGTTGTTGACAGTGTTTTAGTGTGAGCAGATGCAAAACTACTGATAAATAGGTTGAATGATTTTTAGATCCCAGATGGCATTATAAATACTAAAGGGCAAGAGAATGGTTTAGCATCTGATGCTATAATTGATATAAGATATTGACTTACTCTAGAATGGAACCCAGTTATTTCAGTAATACTGGTCAGGAGGGACTAATTTCATTTGAATACACTTAGATGATGTAGACCTCTGCATTAAGTTAGCGATATTAGACTCTTCTAATGCTAAAGGAGGCAAACAGGAGAGCTTGAGCTCTTTTAGATGTCTTAGTTTGGGAGAAAAGGAGCTGCATGCTTGACATACTTCTCTCTACTGAGTATAAAGGGAACACAAAGGAGCTATAAAGACACTATGAAAGAAAATTAGCCCAAATATTTGCACTTTATTAGCCAGAAAAAGAATGAGAAACAGAACTATTCCTAGTAGTTTGCAGCAAGCCCAATGATTTTAGCATTGCTGCAACACTTATGTTGTGTTACTCACACCTGCCACTTACTGCATTAAAAACTAGTTTTCCATTTTTTAGAGGCTCTTTTTTTGGGGGTTCTGTTTGATGCTTACTACAGACCTCTGCATCACATTCCCCAGGAATTAGAAAGGCTCAAGAAACAATGGGAAAAGATACTGAAAACCTTTCTCAAAACGTTGTTAAAAGCAAAATTAAAGCATTCAGACATGGTTAAATGTTACCTGCTATTCTTTCTGTAACATAAATATTATAATCACTAAGGTTATCTTTTAATCTTCTATGTGTCTTATTGGAAAAAATCACTGTTTGTGACATTTTTTTCATCCCTGTATCTAATCTTAGTCCTGGTAAGAGATCAGCAGACAAAATCTTAAGTGCATGGAGAACGAACTTTTTTCCAAGTTAAGATGAACTACCCACTTTAGACTATGGTTTTGAGACTGTATCGATGTGGTTGCAAATATCATACAAGCCATGTGTAAATCTGCCATGTTTAATGACACAGTTTCCTTAATTTCCTGTGAAGTATATGTAATGAATTAATATGAGGCAAATAAATTGTATTACTTTGGTCATGAGTTACTTTGGACCAAAATAGATTATACTCAAGGCAATAGAAGGAAACAACAGTCAGGAAGTGTTTAAGGAGCTAGGAGCAACAATGTTAAATCTATGTCAACATGATTTGAAGAAAGGTTTGTGTGCTCAGTCTCTTGCCCATCTTTTCCCCACGTCTGTTGGTTTGATAGTTAAAGAACAACTAGCCTTCACAAGACATCTTCCCTCACTTATCTCTGTAGACCACCATTACTACAACAATGCTTCTAATTCAGCATTTGAAGGTTAAAAGCATTGCAATGTAAGAAAAGAGAAAAAGTTTCTTTCTCACTCAGATTTCAGTACATTTTAATCAGCAGGTGTTTCACTCTACGGTAATGATGAGGAAACTGATGGAAATCAATGGGAATCTTCACCATACTTCACTGACCTTCTAAAATAAATGTGGGAAAATTAATTACTGGTTCTCTTTTGCTGGCCTCTGTTATAATTTGTTAAAACTTAGCACATTCTGTCTCTTTTCTTCCATACAAAGAGTGAGAATGTAATCAAAGGTTTAAAGAAGTGTCAGAGAATCTGGGAACTCCAAGTGCATAATAATGCAAGTACAGTTTAGGACAGGTTAGACAGAAGGTTTACTAACTGTGATCATAATGAGGGAACATTTGGATAGCATCTCCATCTCTGCTCCCATGTTATCTCCCAAGTGATTGCAGAGACCCAGCTATACTGTTTCAGAAAAAGAGGAGGAGGTGAGGAAAATAATTTCAGTGCTAACAAGGCCAGGTGTCCATCCCTGAGAGAGACTGATTCCTGAAGTAGCTTGCTAACTGACACAATTTTAAGAAGAAGTGAAACAGTAATAAGTAATGCGACAGTATGATGATATGGTTCTCGGTGGAGCCTATAGGAGTGGTGCACCCAATGTTATCTTAGCTTGGAAGTGGGGAGTTGGAAAGAATCACAGAATCTTAGCTTTTAGTTGAAAGGAAGATTCTTCTAGTCAGGATAAACTTCTTAGCCAGGCCTCTCAAATCTTAAATGTTAATAATTTTACCACTGCAGAAGGGAGATATAGAAATAACATAGAGATGGAAAGGCAGAGAAAAAGGAGTAAAAACACACAAAGAAAGTGTGTAAAGGAAGCAAAATACACAAGGAAGGAAAGCCAGAAAGAGGAAAGAGAAGAACCTCAAACAACTTAACAAAAGATACTCTTCTTTGCTCTTTTATAACATTATGTGGTTTATTATTCACTGACCAGTAAGTGACCTCTAACTACCTTTCCAGCCTTCTAAAACAGTAGCATGGTCAGGATAATTACTACAGAGCACCTGAGGCAAAAGCTTTTGATTCCCTGTTGCTAATGTGTGTTTGTATCAGAGCTCAAAGCCTGCTCCATGTAGGCTTCATGCTTTCTAAATGGACTTGATGCTTTCCTTTCCATACTGCTGTTGGGGTAGGAGCAGCACAGTGCCAAGGTGACCAGACTTACCTTTGCTGGTCTGAAAGCCAGGTTGTACCTTCTAGGAGTGGATTTGAATCCTTGGTGGCACACTAGTCTGGCAAATAGTAGTTGCTATCTAATACTGGATAATAGTTAAAGAAATGTCTGGAAGAGACGTGTAAGGTATTTTTGGTTCGGTGTGATTGATTTTGATTGTTGCTCTGACGGACTGTGTAAGTTCAATACTATAATCTTGTTATGACCTGAAATAGGAAAAATTGTTTTCCACATCTCAGGCTTTTTTTTTTTTTTCTTTTTTTTTTTCACAAACTGTTACCTGTAGACCGCTTTATACCTGTTGGCTACTGGCAGGCCTCAAAGAAAAATGTCTATACTTCAGCATACACTTAACACTTTCTCTCAGATACTTTATGCTAGTTTCAAGCCTTCTTGCATTCACAATTTCTAAAAAGAATGGAGTAAGCTGAAGGTTTTTTGTATCAAAAATCAATACAGATACAGTAATATCAATACCAAACTCTTTCAAATATATTATCATAATATCAATATTATTATGCTATTAACATTAGTATGAAATACATACTATGAACAGCTATCTATTATTAAAATAAATTCCCCAAAACATTAACAGTAGTGAAACAGGGGATTTTGCAGCATTTCATGTAATTCATACTTTCTTATATGAAAGGATGGTATTCAGAGTACAAAATGCAACTTTTCTGTAGCTTAATCTATGGAATTAATTTACTGCTTACTTGGTTACAAGAAGTACTTTGATACAGATGAAGTGGAATGGAAAAATAGTTTAATCTAATTGTAAGGTAAGTGCATTTTGTTGTTGTTTTGAAGTTTACACTTCATTAAAGAGGGTATTTTAGATTTTAGGCATATGGTACTCTGGGGGAGAAAGCTTCATGAAGTTGCACTTGAACAGTCTGGTAGTTCAGCTTGCATTTGTAGCCATGTACACACCTTAATTATAAAATTCTCATATGTGGGGTACATTGAAGTTTTCTTACTCACTGAATTTACGGAGAAAATAGGTACATCTTGAATATTTTAAGTCTTTTTTTCTCTTTTTCAACAAAATTTTTATTGAATTACTTTTTTTTTTTTCCCAGATTGACATGGGTAGAAAAAAATCAGATACTCTTTTCTTTTTTTTTTTCAAAAATGATTTTAACTGCATGTTTTGAAACATAATTCCTGGACTAATCCTGGAAATCCTTACAACAGCATCGATTGTATTGTACTGTGAGCCAGTAGAGAGGGAAGCATTAGTTTCCTTCTTTTATTGAAAGACCTCTAAGTGCTCCGTTCTCATTCTCAATGTGACAAATCTGGTTCCCTTCTATGCTGCCTTCACTTTTTGTTGCTATGAGAGAAATCCAGCAGCACAATATTCGGAATTTGTTTTGTGCGGAAAAAAAAAGTTGGATTAGTAATCCTGTTTCTCACTTTTCAAGACATGAATTAAAATCTAATAGTTGAATATGTATCATGAAAAATAACTGCAAAACACTGTGCTAAAGTTTTAATCAGTAGGACTTTAGAATTTTATTCTTTACCTCTATGCTAACACAGTTTTTATTGGGATTCCTTCTGTGCCTTTCTGAAGAAAAACAAGGTGATTGAGACAGGGGTAGTAGCATACTCCTTTATATGATTTTTTTTTTTTTTGAGGTATAGTGAAGTTAAAATTAATCTAATAAAGGATAGGGGGATTGAAGATAGTCTTTGGCATATCAAGTCCTCTAGCGTAGGGCCATCACAATGGTTATAATTTTGGAATGTATCTGATAGAGCAATATTGAAAAAAAAGGCGTCACGACAGTCTGGGCCCTAAAACCTGACAATTTGTGATGCTTCCTCAAGACTGTGTGTCCTGGGTTCAGCTGGGATAGGGTTAATTTTCACAGAAGCTGGGAAGTGGGCATAGCCAAGGGGGATATTCCATACCATGCTGACATCATGCCTGGGATACTATGGGAAGGTAACCTGGAGAGGGGTGGGGGTTTTGTTGTGGTGAGCATCTTTCCATTGTCTGTCATTCTATAATCCTCTTTATTATTATTTTTTCTTTTTCTTGTGTTGTATTATTAATAAATCTGTCGTTACCTCAACTCACAAGTCTCCACTTTTTTTTTTTCCTTTCCCACATCTTACCGGCAGGGGGAAAGGCAGGGGGAAGGGAGTGACCATGTAGCCTGCAGTTGCTGCTCAGTCCTTGCCCATGACACTATGCTCATGTAAATGCAATTTAAATCAACCGCCAGGGTCTAGATATTCGTCAATAAGTTAAACAGGCCTTTGTCTACTAAAGAAAAATAAATACCCTTCGCTATTTTCAAAGTGGAAATAGAAAGAAAGCCTTTATCCCAACAACAAGTAATGCACACTTGAGTCACTTGCTGTTTAAGTTCACCAAAGTAAATTTCAGGGCATTCAGCTGAATCCACCAGAACAGAGATTTGCATAGACCTTTTCTCATCAAATGAACACTACCTTTTCTCTTTCATTTCGACTTTTAATTAACTTGAAGTCATTTACTGGTAGACAGTTCTGCAACTATACACCTTGGATTTTCCACTGGTGAATTGTGAACTGATATAAATTGACCTGATAGAGCTTTTCATTTATCCCCTTGTAGCTTCCTACCTTTAGAAGAAAAAAAACTCTGAGGAACCAAAACTGAATCTAGCTAGCAGTACATGAACTAAACGACAGTTATTAAAGAGCTTAGCTCTGAGCTAAATTTACAGCTTCTGTGTAAATATAAAGAAACCACACAATCCTCCTTTAGATCTGTTTGTTGTAACAACAGTAACCTGAACACCTTGAATTTTATTTTTCAATGGAAGGAACGCCAAAGAAATTAAACAAATGTAATTCCTGCCTACCAAATTAAATGGTGCTTTTCAGGGACAATTGGGGAAGGGGTAAACTTTATTTTCCTTCAAGATTTCCTTAGCTGTGTGATCAAAATAGAACAGGAACTGTGTAATAATAAAGCAAGACCTTTTTTTAGCTTTTAGTGGTACAGTTTGAAGATTCACAAAGTTGTGCTTTTTAGTACCTGAAAATGGGCTGCTTGCTCTCTACAGAGAATAAAGGAATACTTATTTTCTCTTGACTTGCTATGGTTAACACAATTATGACGCACTAAAGGAAGGTGAAATGCTATTCAAGTTAGTCTTTAGCCCTCCTGCTAGGACCTGTAAACTGTGTCCCTTTTCCTTTCAAATGTCCTGTGGTTAGTCATCAACTTTCCCAGGAAAAGCAGATCTTCAAAAAGAATGGGAGTGAAGGGCAACAGGTGGCTTTCTGAAGAAGCTAAGGGTAATATTTAGCATGGAAAACAAGGTTGATGAATGATTAACAGTGTAATTGCCAAACTTGCATGAGACTGAGGATGCTAAGGTCAGTAGGTTATGCCTTCTGACAAAATATTTAAGGATTTTGGCTTGTTTCTATACAGAGTTTGGGAAAAACAGGAAAAAAAAAAAAAAAAAAGAAAAAAAAGAGAAGGCCATGAGCTAGCATAAGTGTTTTCTATCTTTGTCTTTCTTTTAAATGACAGTGATGTCACAGCTAATGTGTTCCCATCCTTGGACTAATTCTTTTGTATCAATACCGAGTCAGAGAAGTATGCAAATGCCACCAAATGATGGAAAACATTATTTCTTTTATCCTTTACTATGTTTCAGAAGCATTTAAAGGCCTCCAAGGAAATCAAGATTGTCCTATACGAAAGCACTCTTAAACCACACAATTGTGAGTCCAACCCTGCCCTCAAGAGGTCTTAGCAGACCCTCAGGTCTCATGTGTCCCAGTACAGTGCTCTAGAAAGGCTGCCTCTAATTATAATGTTCACAAGTGGCATTGCACTCAATTAAACTTAATTACAGTTAGCATAATTCATGTCATTGAGAGGTTGGATTCTCACTTTGTAAAAGCAGGCAAGACAATGGGCATTCTCTAATTCATTTTTTTAGCTTTGCCAGGATTAGAATGACCTTGACTCTCAGCCAAGAACATTCCAAGTGAGCTAACAGCAGGAAACATATCCACTGCTGAGATAATCTTTGCAATCAGATAACAATTTGTTTCCATTTGTGAAAGCCATCCTGCCTCATTTAAGGACAATATTAGTGTACACTATGTTCACAGCATGTTTTAATGTCACAGTGTGAAGCACATGAAAAGACGTTCAAGAGCCAGGATACACCTACTTTAAAAAATGTTATAAAATGATGCAATATTATTTTTGCAAAATATCATGAAATATCGCAGAGTTTGTAGTTGCTACTCTAGCTTTAAAATCTAACTTTGAGTTTCATCCATTTTTCCCCATAACTTAACTCCATATTTTTGCTCACTATATACGGATGCATGCAGTTCATTCATTTTGAATCAGAAATCACTGTTTGAGAAGTCAATCAAGACATTATCAAACTGTCCAGAGGAGTCATATTTGACTAACTGGAAATCAGAGAAACTTCATTCAAAAACAATTCAGGACACCAGTGCAAAAGAAGCAGTCCTGCTGTTCTGGTAAGTTTTAATTTTGATTCATTTCATCATGCAATCATGCAATCTCTTCAGTCTGTGTGGATTGGGATGAAGGATATGACAAGCGCTAGGAGAGGTACCTTTTTTTGCACAGCACCATCTGCGTGGCTTTAACTTAATCTGCTCAAGGAGGTGGCTGTGCTATAGTACCTGGCTCTGAACTGGAGTGACAGAATGTAGGTTTATTCTTCTCTGCCTCTTTGCATGGCTGAGTGAGGTAATTTTTTCAATTACCTCTCCTATGTACGCCTATGGATGCCTGTCAGATCCTGGGGATAGATGGAAAGGAGAGAAAGCTATTATAGTCTCACTAATTTGTGTGAAGTGCTTTTGAAGATAACTGTAATTTTTGGAAGATCAGTCACAGAAATTATCGGGAAAACGAGCAAAGGTAACAGCAGATATAACGAATCAGAGGTTGTGCTACAGGTGGCTTTCCTATTTTCCAGGCTTCTGAACAGAACAAGAAGGCTTTACTTTTAATAACTTGGAAGTCATTCAAATAATGTATATGTTGGAAGACTGAGAGAAAGAGGAATTAGGGACAAAAATGCAATTTCAGTTAGACTTTGCAGGTCACCATGACTTTCTCCTTTCTCCCCATCTTCCAAATCTTTTGAGTCTTGCG
This sequence comes from Pterocles gutturalis, assembly GCF_000699245.1. NCBI lineage: Eukaryota > Metazoa > Chordata > Aves > Pterocliformes > Pteroclidae > Pterocles > Pterocles gutturalis. Next base: position 8,008 of record NW_010102357.1, read on the forward strand.
AGTTAAGAGGAAAGCCTTACTTGGATAAATTAGGTGGTATTGTGATGAATTATGAGGACAGTAACTTGAGACAAAGATGACCCTTCTCTCTTCCCACTCCTCTTACTCCCTTTGCGTTGCAGAATATAAAAATACTTCTTAGAGGGAGGAAATAACAGCCCTTTTTAAGATGATATTGCTGAAGAAGAGGTGAGATACTAGGTCCCCAAAGACTTCACAATCAAAGAGGATTTCAGTGTCAGTTGTGGAAGAAGGATTTGGCGGATGCTGGCAAGTCTACTGTGGAATCAGGGAGAAGCATACTTGGCTCTTAAGGGACTTAAAGCTAGACAGACTCCATGCCTTTATGAGTAGATTTTGTTTTCTGAAAAAAATCAATGTTTATTAATTTCATAATTGAAGAATTATTGATATTTTGATATTTTTTTAACATTCTTTTTGTAGGGCTAATTTTGATTTAATGATGACAAAAATTTAGGACTTAATTCTAACACAGTAAAAGGGCATTTGCCAGTGCAGAAACAGCTTCAGAGAGCTGATAATTAATGTTTGATTGCCTGTTCATCTTCTTTCAAGGGCTCTATGCCTGTTTCTACCACTGTGTCATTTCTGAAAGAACTTCTTTGCCTCAAGTTAATGCATGTATTATTTAGCTTTTAGGTGGCACTGGGTGTGTTTTAGGGCTCCAGTAACTAATCTATCAAGGTGTGCCAGGCAGAAGTTTCTATATGGCCACAAATTGTTTGTAGTGATTATTAAAGGAGCTTCAGTGAAACTGATTTTACATTACTAATGTTGTACAGTAATGAGAACACTGAACATACTTCCATGAGCTTTTTGTGATGAACTTTGTTCTACACATGGAAATCTCTTTTTCTGAAGTTCAAACTTTTGTCCTACCATGACTTTTGTGCTCTCAAAGTCTTGTATTTGCAGGTACTGAACTTATTTTACATAGCAGAGCACAGGCCTGATGATTCATTAAAGAATCAGTGTCTGAATATCTGCAAAGGCCACCACTCCTTCTGTATCAACTTTCTTAATATTGAAAGTCACAGGAAAAGTATTAGTCTCTTGGCTGCAAAGTGTAGCACTTACTAAAATCACTGTTGCAAGTCAAACTGCACATTATCCATCTTCAGTTGTTTTCAGACTTTCCACCCCCCGCCCCCCCCACCCGCCTGCCGCTC
>NW_010102357.1:9228-15385 GCF_000699245.1 Pterocles gutturalis
CCCCCGCCCCCTCTGGATGCTCACTGTAATATCCTTCTGTTCTCTGCATTCCTGTAGGCGTTCAGTTCTGATGTTTCGAGCTCCAAGTTTCTTGTTTGTGTGAGTGCAACTGACTGGGCACATGAGTATTTACAGACTTGAGGCATTCTTACAATTATCCTCATGGGTCCCTTTGCTGTTTGCTGTTGTATAACACAATTCTGGCTTCAAAAGCTTGTTTTAGGCCTCTGCAAATACTGAATAAACAGCCACTATGAACCATCTGTGGAATTAATGCTACATTGAAGCTTTTGGCTAACTTTGATACCTTGTCTGTTTGATAAATGATGTACTGTGAGTGTTTTATAATCTTACTGAAATGCATACACTGGCAGAATACTCTAAATAGATGTTTAGAACTTGCACATTCAGGAATTTGACCATTTGTATGACACCTTTTCTTTCTCAGAAAACAAAAACTTAATCCAAATGCACTAGGTGGTTTTCCACAGGCAATATTAGCCTATTTAGAAAGTGCCATTCAGAAGATATTGTCCAGAATGCTAGTCCTGAAAGCACTGGCTAAATTACTGTGATGTGACTCTGCAGAAATAGAAATTCTGTCATTACTGAGTAACATGTTTTTCTCAGGTGCCTGAAACATGCCATAAAATCTCAACGTATGTTGCTGCCTTATAGTCAAGGATTCCCATTGCTTTTAGGACTGACAAATCCCACCGTCACAACACTTTGTAATCCCTTTATACTTTTTAACAGCTTGTCTCCAGCTCTTTTTCTGGTGAGCCAATAGCCAGGTCCTGTGGCTTTTTCAGACTACCAACTGTAGGGCAATAAATCTGGAAGTCCTAGTTGTTGCTAAAAGTGCCTTATTTACCTATAGCTTGAAAAAAAAGACTTTGGCTAGCTATGCCTCGACAGCAGCATTCTGTGATGATGATGCAGGAAGAACAAAGGACTCCAGATGTCCAAACAGGTTTCTAAGAATCATCTGTTTTAAGATTTGCTGGCAATTTGCCAAACTTCTTTTTTTTTGTCTTGAAAAGGCTCAGCTGATTTTTTAAATAGACATCTGTTTTACTTTTAAGGATTTTTAAAAGATGACTGCTTCTGAATGTGTGTCATTTTTTTGTTCCACATACCCTAGTGAAAAATCTAAATATACCTTAGTTGCAAGAGTCTAGGAACCTATAATTTGCCTTACAAGTACTCCTGTTTCTTAGAGACAATTAGTTGGCCACATTAAGAAAGTATTGAGAAATCAACCTCCTTTTGTGCTCTTTTTGGTATTTAAAGGGTCAGAATAAGGCTACTTGAGGAGCTACAGAATTTGTATGGGCCCATTTTCCGTGACTGACAGGTATTAAAAAACATCTGTTTTCTTTTTGTTGCTCGCAGAGCATCAGATCAGACTCTGGCAAATGTGAAGAAGTTATATAAAATGTTGTATCATCATTGTGGGTCTTTTAAATGTATTTATAATGAGCAGATAATTCTGTATTGGAAGAATGTCAGATCTTGAAATATGATTAAATCTGGAAATAACTTCATTCAACCCTCCTAGTAAATTGGGTTATTGGGTTTCCTACATGAATGATCTAAGCTAGCTAGGGGATGCACTCTAAATTCTTATGGGAATTTACGTCATTAAATTAACTTTTAGTGTTGTTTGAATAACCAACAATAATAAAAAAACACTATGAAACTTGAGTGATTTTCAACAATTAAAATAGTTCTGGTATTTTAAAAATTTGGACATAGTGACATTCACTGGTGTTTTCCGTTAAGAGTGCCAAAAATAAGGTGAACTTCTAAATGTGTTCCCAAATCATAAAACAGTTCCTGCTACAGGCTTTTTAAAAGATATTACTTCACTCAGTTTACCTTGCTGGAGTAGTGCTGGGAAATTTTTCTTATTCAGGAGCACTTGTGTTAATCCTCTCTCTGTTGAGTTGCCAGCCTGGTTGAGAGAGAGAAAATAAAAGAGAAAATGAAGGCCAGAAAGGAGGAAAGAATGAGGTATGAATTTACAGGCCTTACCACTGCTGCTGAATGGTCTCGGTTTTCAGTGCAGATAGTGCTGATCCTGTAAGCATTTGAAATAAAAAAAATTTTAAAAGTAATTTTTTAGATTTACAAATAAGTAAATATAATGCCTTATGTTTTCAATCAGATAAATATATTATGTACCGCAAGTAATCTAACAAACCAGCCTTTGGAATCTCTAGTATTTCTTTTGCAAATACTTACTGTGACTTCTCTTTGTGAAAGGTCTTGACAGACAGTCTGAGCAAAATCTCTTTAATTTTAAGGAAGATACAAGTTTTTCATAATTGTGCAAAGAAAATGGAAAAAACCCTGCACATCTAAAAGTCTTTGTCATACCTGCAAGGTGTCTGTAGAAGGTGAGTTCGTATTTCATCTTGAGATCTGAGGTAGCTGTTGGAACTTGGTACTGCTTTTGGTCTGCACTTGCATGTCCTGTGGTTTCCACAGAAACATTTGTCATGTTCAGTTAAATTCTGCACTGACAGTAGTGCTAAGTTAAGAGGTGATAATAGGAATAAAACACCCTGTTACTCAGCTTTAAGCCAAACTTAGATGAGATCAGGATTCTGATCACTTAAATTGCGTAGAATAAGACATTGCTTACAGAGTGTGATACCCACTGCATGCAAATATCATGAAGGTACAGGCTAGCCCATGGTTGTTTTTATGTAACTGTCTCAGCTATCGCACAATATGTGCAGTGAGAGCTCTGGAAATCTCAGCCCTCGAAATCGCCTGGTTCATTATGGGTTCTATTTCACTTGTGGATATTTATTTTAAGAAGAACAAAAGTAACATTACAACAATGTATATTAAAAAAAAAAAATGGAACTTTAGGCCTGGTGTCTAATTTATACCTTGAAATTATTCCTGAAGAACATGAGGGGGAAAAAAGAGTATACAAAATGGACAGTCACAGTTTTTAAATCAGGAAATATGAATGCCTCTCTAGTTGAAGTACAAGGAAGAATGAAATATGTGTCTGAAAAAAATTGAATAGATAATTGTACAGACTGATGTGAATCATTACATCCGAGTTCGTAGATCTCACCTTTACTTTATGGGCAGCTCTGATTTTTGAATGTGAAACACAGATGACCTTGAGAATTAGTGTGAGCAAATTGATGTAACACTTGCTTGGTCTTTGATGTTCTAAGCGTTTATTTCTGTGAAAGATTTGAGAGAAATAAAGATACATTAATATTTTTTTAAGATTGTGGATGTGTGATAATAATTCAAATAAGCTATATTTAACAGGGCATCTTTACTATCATACTTACACTTTGTTACATCATCCTGTGTGTGCACTTTATACCATGCTTAGCATATAGCTGACATGTATCCCATGCATACATTTTTCCACATACTGCCAGAACTTGTGTATACCCTAAGATTTTAGAAAAGCTTTTTAATGCATTTGAGGATGGTGAGCAGGCAAACGGTGTTTACTGTCTAATGAATAATTAATGGTAGGAATGGTAGGAAAAATAAAAGTTTCAAGTTAATGTAATTTGTTTATGCACTCTTGACCTTCAAAATTCTTTAAAAAACAATAATCTGTCAGTGTTTTGTATTTTGTGAATCAGGAACAATCAATGAGAACTTCTTCAGATAACCAATACAGGGGCAACTTTCCCATTGGGGAATATCTTACGTAATGTTGCAGGGTCTGAGAAAAAAAAAATACAGTTTTGTGGTATAGAAAGAATAACAATGTCATCAGTACTAGTAACGTATGTGTATATTTTCCATGTTTCCTAGGATTTGATTTTGCAGTGAAAACATATTTGTACATTGAAGAAGTCAGAGCTTAATTCTGTCAACTTTATTCACAGAAATATATCTTCAAAGTGAATGGATCTACTTGAGTGCAGAGAAACGGAAAGTCTGAACAGATATGTTCCTCAAACTGCCATCTCCAGAACAAAATAATCTAAGTACAACAATGGTATTTCAAACTACTAAATTCTTTACAATCAACTTTTCCAAAACTCACCGATCTCTACAACACCTCTACTTCAAAGAAAAACCCCAGCCAAGGCCAACCCAAATCAAAACAAAACACTAACCACCCCACCACCACCCTCTTCTTTAGGAGAGACTTAATATCTTAATTGGTCATCTGCAGAATGAGTTTCTGACCAAAGTATAAATTATTGCTTCACTATGACTGTCTAAAGCACTGAAGTCATTCCATAAAATGAATGGTTTTCTTTTTTCCAGCTCTTTCTTTCTTTAGTTGCTTTACTTCTTAAGGATAGGTTTCTGCACTTTGCAGCCCTACAGTGCATTGTGTTTCTGCAGAAGCTTGAAGATGTCAAGTCAATGCAGAAAAGAATGTCTAAGTTGTTGCAGAGAGTGTAGGTGGGCAGATGAGGTTTGACTTCAGATGTTCAAGTCTCAACTATATGGCCCAAAGTAGAAACACAATTTTCAACACCATCTGCAGGACTTTTTTCTTGCACAGACATCTGCAAAGGTAAAGAGAGCTTTACTTTAATGTAAATCTCATGTAATTCTCAAATTGATCTTTTTTGTGGTCTGTTTTTCATTATAACAACTTTGTAGAACAGCATTAAATTAGTTCTGCTCTATCAGAAAATGAGACAAGGAAGTTTAGCTTAACATACATTCCAAGGACAGACCATATGTAACTCATTTTTATTTTTAATTGCTTCCGTAAACACACAGAGATTAAATTAGCAAAGCTGGTGTAGGTTTTTTGGTTGTATGTGGTATTTTAACCACATACTCCCATTGTCTCGAAGGCCAGATCGATCTAGCACTTACTGTTCACATATTCCCTGAGTTACAAGTTTAACTTCTTTATTGACAAATAACAGTACTGAGTTTGAATTACCTATTAAAAAACTTCTTTTTTTCCCATCTTCTTCATCATGTGATTATTCCAGCTTCCTTTTCTCCCCCCCCTCTTCCTTTTACTTCAACAAAATATTGAATGTGACACCAGGAAGGTAAAGCCTAAAAAATGCCAGGAAAAGTGCACACATAATCTTTGCAACAGTGTAAAAAGGTTTGCTGGGACTTTGACTTTGACCCAAGTGTAAACTGATTTATTTTTTTTTATATTTGATGCCTCTCTTTTTTTTTTTTTTTTTTTTTTTAAACCTAGGCTACTCATATTCTTCTGTTGAAAGGAATGGAATGGGGATGGTAAGGAAAAAAGTTTCACATGTTATGGTTTTACAGTATAAATGTAACTGTATGCTTGTATAAAAAGACCCAAGAGTTACAGTTTTCATCTTTAAATGGATGTCGCAAATTGATATGTTGTCTAATGACTTCAAAAGCAGATCATGCACAGCTCTTTAAAGAAATACAAATTTACATATACTGGATTTCCATGCTTTGCTTTTGAAAATATTTTTTTCCTATGTGCGCACTTAGATCCGGTAAAGAACTAGAAGTCTCAATTAATACACCCGTTTTACCACTAGCAGTTAAATTCTCTGTTGCTGTATTGATTTGCAGAAAGTTCTGTCCTTTTAAAAATATGTATATGCTGGTCAGATTACTACCTTTAACAAAACAATATAGCCAGTGGAAAGCCTACAGATTATTTATGAATAGTTTAAAAATAGTTTAAAAATTGGTATTTGTTGCTTAAATGTTCTAATTAAATCCCACTGAATTGTTTTTGTTTCCTGATGGGATTACTTTAATGGCTTTAATGAAATCTTCTGTACTTGAAACAGTGTCAGTTAATCATCAAACTGTTCTTAAGGATCTTGTGTAGATACAAACTGAACTATAAACCAGATTGCATAAATGAACAGTACGTGTGAGTTTCCATTAACAAAGAATGATCAGAACTGAATTGGAGTGAATGGTTTCGTCAGTTACGAACATAGGTATTTTCTTACATAAGTTGTGTAAATCACAATACAGATAGAGAAGAGTGTAGAAAATGGGTCAATATGAAAAATTCAATTCCTGTATCTTAAATTTCACAAAAAAATGGTTTTACCAGATACTAGAAGAGAGAATAGAAAGCCATGTTTATGGAATGTATTTCTTCCTGATGCTGGGAATTCAGAGGGCTGGAGCGCCTCCCGTACAATGACAGGATGAGAGAGTTGGGTTTGTTCAG
>NW_010102358.1:0-1862 GCF_000699245.1 Pterocles gutturalis
TGTTCAGCATGATGAGTTCAGCTGCACTGACGTATTTGTGTTAAATGAGCTGGTAGCAGGTTTCTCTAATCATGTCTCAAGTACTTGATTTTTTTTAAAGCTATTTTTTCCTTTGTTTACCAGATAGACATCTGTTAACTAATCTGAAAACTGACTTAAATGTTAAATTATATTCCCATTATGTCTGTCCCATACCTACCATGTTTCTCCAAATTCTGAGAATATAAAAACTAAATTGGAACTTACTTGCTTCTCTTCCTTCTTTCCTTCTACTTTCAGGAGGAAGAAGTACTACCTATTTTTCCCACACCACCACTAACCAGTCAGTAGCAAGTGCCTGGCTAAGCAACGATCCTTCCAAAGACCGCATGGAAATCACCAACTTAATTCCAAATCAGACTTTGTCTGTGAATAGCTTAGATGTTTTAGGACCATGCCTGGTATATGGTACTGACGCAGAGGCTATTTATGTGAACAAACAACTTTTTGCATGAAACAACTCCAGTATCCCTTTGAAGTACTGATCACCTTGAACTACTGGGAACTGTCAGGTTCATTCTTAATGATACTCATTAGTCTGATATCAGCGTGCGTGGGAGAGGCCTGCAGCTTAGACCTGTTACTGCAGAAGAAATGTAAGGTACCTCAGATTCTGAAAGCTGTCACTTCTTATTGATGCTCCACGATGGGTAGCTGAGCAAGCTTACATGTAAGCTTGATTTCAATTCTTCCCCAATGCCTGTTTGGTTTTGGTAAGCAGGAAGGTAGTCACTAGGGCAAGATATTTGCTGTAAACTGATGTCCATAATACACATGCATATGCAAAGCGAAGAAAAGGTAAACCTCTGATTTCCTGCCCACTCCCCCCACCCCTGCAAATATATTTTTCAAGTATTAATTCTACGGCAAACCTATGGGGTTCTTTGAAATTCTTTTTATGTCACCTGAGAGATGGGTTTTTTTAATCTGAAGGCTTTTTTTTATATTTAGGGGACATGACTTTTCATGTTAGTTCATGAGAATTGGAAAGGAAAGCTGTTAAAGCTGTGAAATGTGAAAGGTTCTATAAGGATCTTAGCATTTTAATAACATGATTTTGGATTATTTACAGCTTCATCATGGATGCTGCATGTTAAAACTTGATAATGTGCCGTAACATTCTCAACAGAAAAGTGGTTTTTATAGATAAGAGGTGGTAATTGACAGATGCATTGGTTATGTTTTCAGGTGTGAGAGAATCAGACTTTCTAAACATGAAACATAGTCTGTCACAATCAAAACTTCACATCTGGTCTGTTGCAATCTTTGAGAAGTTAAATTTTATGGTTAGTGTTGTACCTGCCTTTTGTTGCAGAGAACCCTTTCTCCTTTTAATAAAAAGTTTTGCACAAGAATGCTGGTCTGACTTACTAAATTGGTTTGAATAGATGCACTTGTAGTCATCTTTGCAGAAAGGTAAATAACCATAAGTTATCTGAACTGATTGTGGGGATCCAATCTGAAGGATGGAGGGAAACCTAAGGATTTGGGCAGCAGCAGATTAAGTTGTTAGGTTTTTATATTACATTTTTCATCAAAACTGCTTTAGAGGGTACTTTACTTCCACAGGGTCGAGAACAGTGTTCTTCACCTGTTGTGACGGAATACCTTACCTGATGTGAACTGTTTGTCTGGCGGGAGCAGACCACGGTGCGCTGGGGCCAGGGCAGTCCTCTCCTCGGACAGGAGCGGCGGGAGTTGCCAAGGGGCTTGGCAGAGCGTCTTAAATGTTTCTTCCCAATTTGTTTGAAAGGCAACGCTCTGCTTGAAAAGAAAAAGGGTTACCGCTGTTAGATATCTCTGAGAGATAACTCGGGCGTTTT
>NW_010102359.1:0-2780 GCF_000699245.1 Pterocles gutturalis
CCCCCCCGCCCTGGCCCCTGCCTGCCGGTGTGCTGCCCAGGGTGCCTCGGGAAAGCCCTTCCCACAAAGACAGGTGTCCTGTGAGCCTCCAAAGCAAAGCCAGCCCACCAGCCACGCATCAGAAAACGTAACTACAGTCTCCCCCAGAACCTTCATTTAAACTGGGCTCACCCCTGCGCAGTCCGGCAAGGGAACAGTAAGAAGCTACCCTAAACATCCGGATGCTGCCCTTCAAAGCCTGTGTGCAAGCCCCTAGCTACACAGCAAATTCCTCTGAAGCCGCACAGGCAGTTGCAGCCCACCGCCTTGCTGTCTTAGCAAGAGGTGGGGCTCAGCCTCGGGGAAAGGCTATGTAGGACAAGCAGGAAGGCTCAGGGGAAGGAGGCAGTGACAGAGGCAAACCCAAAGGCTGCCCACTGCCCTGGCTCAGCCCTCCATCCCTCCGCCTGCACTAAGACTCGGCAGCGTGGGCAGGGGCCACACCAGCCATGGCAGGGCACATTCATGGGGGTCCTCACCAGCAGCTCCCCCTCTCCTGTTCTGGCTTCACTTAGGGCAGGGAAAAGGCTGCGAGTGACAAGCAATGGGCTGGCAGGGGTCGTAGCTGGCGAGCAGCCCTGCCTGCCAGGGCCGCAGCATGGTACTGCCATCCATCTGCCCTAGAGGAAGGTCTCACCTGCCAACTCTTGGGCACCCAGCTGGTCTCCCTCCATTTTTGCAGTTTGTCTCTGGTAGAGAGATGCCAAGGGACAAGGAGGGAATAGCAAGTGGGAAGTCCTCAAGGAAAGGACTGACAATAGCACAGCAGATGCTGTACTTGGCTGCTCATGAAGACAGGAGTCCTGCCACATGCACCAGCCTCTAAGAGAGCCCTTGAAGCCAACAGGAAAAAGCTGCTCCACCAGCCATGCAAGCACTGAGGTCAAGGGGCATCTCTGTCCTTCCCCAACTGCTTTTGCCTGAGCAACTGCCTCAGCAGGTAACCCACCATTTCATTAACTTCTCAGATTGTCCCAGGCCCCAGTCTCTGAGTCAAGGGACTCAGACCTGAGGCCTTCAGGCAACCGCTGTTGGAGCTGCCATCATCTCCCACTGCATCCCTCCTCGGCAGAGCAGGGTGTGCCAAGGCTGCTAGTGTCAGAGCTGCAACAAACTTCCTGTTAAGAACTGGAGCCTGCAGTGAGGTTCAGAGGGTCCTGAAAGGGCATTTTTAGGCTCTCTTAAATCTTTTTGCTCATCCTTCAAACACAGGCAAGAACATGCAACCCCCAAAGACTGTGTTCCCATAAACCTCCTTACAGCTGAACTGCTGTGAGGAGCCAGCCTCCAGAGTCAGGGAGGAGCTGCACTCAGGAAACACACAGCGTGTGAGCAGCCTCAGCCACTCAGAGAGCAACCCCGGGGCGTCTGCAGCCATTTGGGTCTCCGCAGCTGGCAGTTCTACATGAGATTTCAGTTTCCTCAGCCCACCAAACAACAGGGCAGCCTTACAGCTGCACTATTTGTCCCAGAGCAGCAAAATCCTCAAGAGGGCTGTGGGAGAGAGAGAGATGGATGGGACCAAGAGAACCCCCCGCAACACTCCTCCTCCTTTGCAAGCACACAGGGATATGCTACAGCATCTGTTCCACACAGTGCAGCTCACTGCTTTCCTTTGGAGACACTCCTTTGCCCTCCAGGGATCCATCCTCTCCCCAGCCCATGAAAAAAACCCACTGAGCCCTCCACTACTGCTTGCAGTGGCAAAGTGGGGAATGCCCCACATTTCTTACAAATGTCTCACATCAGGGGAGTCAGTGGTTCTGATGGTTTTAAAAAGACCCTTGCTGACATGAGACAGCCTCACCCAACCCCTGAGACTGGGGGAACCCCTCCAAGGCTGGGAACATCTCCCATGAGGTCATGTTGCCTGTCTGTTTTCAGCTGTGTTTTGAAACAACTGAAGTAAGATGCTGGAGGCCCCCAGATACTCCAGCCCACATTTAAAAAGTAGGATTTCTAAGGACTTGAAAACCTACACTGCCTCTAGAAGCACGGATAGGCAAGCAGACATGAGAGAAAAATAAACTAGAAGGTTCTGCCAACAGGAACAGCAGGCACAGACTCTGCAAACACAGAGAGAGAAAGCCTCCCAAAATGAGCGACCATCCTGGCAGGACAGTGGAGTCCCCGTATGCTGATTTCTGTCTCAGCATCCTATGGAAATCATGCCTGGTTACAACTCCCTGGAGCCTGAGGAACCAGTTCCAAGATCGCAGGGAGAAATCAAAGGAAAGTACCTGGCTTGCTGCTGAGAGCCCAGGCTGCAAATTAAAAAGTAGTGACAGAGGGAAGCAATGTGGAATATTTCTGCTATGAAAGTGTCTTCTGATACACTCTTGAAAAGTCAAAACCGGTCACTGGATTCAGCTGGTAAAGAAGTTACGTTTAACTACTGGTCTAGCTAGGTACATTCAGTAATAACCAACCCCTTTGATCCCTTAGTGACTTCTCTCTGCCAGATGCTATAACCAACCCAGTTCCACATCCCTCAGGAGAACCTGAACTTTGATAAACCAAGGAGGCAGCCACTTCCTGAATTCCCTCGAATACATCCATGTTTTATTTGCTTAAATAAAAGTAGAATCTTGGTTTTACAATTCCAGTTCTGTCAATAGCAACAACTGCAACAGCATGAGTGGACACAGGGAGGGGATGGCTGTTGGCACTGAACTTTGCAACAGAGTTCAGAATCCTGGCTGTTTGGAAATTGTGCGTATCACTTAAAATAAATTAAATAA
>NW_010102360.1:0-21790 GCF_000699245.1 Pterocles gutturalis
CCCTATCCCAGCTGGACCCAGGACAAAACAATAGGGGTTTTTTATTATTTACAGTAAAGCAGGATAGAGCAGCATCTGGATAAGTGACTGTTATATTAATAGTAGTAGTAGTATCAATGTTAGAATACAATTCAGAAGTTACACTGCTCCTGAGAAAGAAAAAGCATTATAAAAGCATGTTCCTTGCCCACAAATGGGATATTCTGCTTCCGTTCCATAAGAGACTCTGGGTTTGTTTATAGTCCTGCTCTTCAGAGCCCTGCATAATTTTCAAAATAACTTTTCAAAATTTGCTCAGACACACAGGTCAAGCCCTCATATCTAGGTGGAGAGATATAGACTGGAATAAAACTTACCATGTATAAACTTCAGATTCATGTACTTTGAAAGGTTTATTATTTTTCCTAAAGAAGTTGTATATTTTATAAATATATATATATTTATATACACACATATGTGCATATTGTTCTTATTCCTTAGAAGGATTTTTATTCCTCACAGAGCAGCAGACAAAACAGTACCTGGAGTCACCTCTTTCGGAGTTCATGATTTTTATATTTTGAGTGCAAATCTGCTGCATGCTAGACTGATGTCTAGTAGAGTATGTGCCTCTGATTATGGATTGTACTTTCTTATTGCATTAGAAAACCTGGGACACATGATTTTCTCTGGAAAATACCAATGTCTTCAGGCCAAATGAGAATAGCAAGAAGCCACATACCATGCCAGCCCGAGGAGCCTTGTGATGAAAGTAAACCGCACAGTATGAAATATCAAACAAATAAAATTGGCTGGCCACAGCTCTAACTCTAATGCTCCAAAGACCATGCAATCTGAAGATCTTATATTTTTCCTTAACTACTGCGTCATTTACACCAGACTGCATGAGACATGCAGCCTGAGCTAGATCGTCAAATTAAGAGCATAGGTCCCTATTCAATCAGTGCATCTCAAACCCACTACCTGAAATCACACCTGGAAAGTGATCTAGAAGACCTAAATGATGAGCAGGAAGCTGTCTAAGCTTAACCACTGGAAAACATAAGACTGAAGACCCTAATCCCCCTACTTGCCTCTTTAGCTAAGGCATATTTCATTTGCTCGTATATACTCATATTACAGTGCTTCACATACCACTTGTTCAAGAACTGAGAGAGCAGGTTTCAAGTCCTCCTCTGAGTTTGTGTTACATAAATCCATGATTTAATGCACACTGGGCTTCCTTGATGATTTCACCCACTGCTCAAAATAATTTGTGACTTCATAACATTTTAGTTATATAATAATTACTTTGATTCTCATTAAGCTTGATTCGTAACTGGATTGTTTCATTGTAGTTAGTTTACCTAAAGTTAGAATAGTTTGGTTCAGATTTTAATTAACTTTGAATTGCTGGCTTCTTAATTTTTCATTAAAAAGCTTAAAATCCTGCAGAGTTGTTGTTTTCTTTCAAGGCTGCAACATATGTTCACCCACCATGGACGGTATGAAGTAACCTCAGATGACAAAATTTAAAGTCGCTTTGTTCTCCTTCTGATCTGAGAGTCTCTGGTCACTTTGCTCACACTGCAGTGGGGAAAAAGACACCTACTGTCCTGGATGTCTGACTGTCCTCATTGACAGATGGAGGAAGTTAGCTTTTTCGGTGCCTGAGTCAAATTCAAAATGGAATGGAGTCCTAAGTCAGGGAAGATGTTTTGAAGATGTTACTTTAATTTCACTCAGTACTGATAAAATTTAAGTTCATAATTCATGCAGACATCCATACTCCTGCACTAGAGCTCTATTTCCATCCAGCGTGGTGGTCTAGCAGAGCCTCACTTTCTTGACTATGATTTTGGTGGCCTTGTTCTTGAGGTAACTTGCCAGTGGTGCTGCTACTAGAAAGTGCCAGGTTCAGCCAGGCAGGCCTTCTTCATGCAAAGCTTTGAGCCATACCAAAGTCTGGGACATTATATTAAACACAATAGTTCGACACGCTTTCCTTCCCTACTACAGAACAGAGTTCAAAGTTTTAAAACACAGAGAACATTTTTTTTCAAAATAATTTAAGAACAATGATTACTCTTTAAATTATTATTATCTTTTATGATGTTTTAATGATTAAATGAAATTTTAAACCACTAACATTCAACAATGGAGGATAAGAACCAAATACTGTGAGAGGTAACAAATAGTAAAGTCACCTCTCTGGGTGCCCTAGCAATTACCTTGATTCCCCATCTTTCTCTAGCAGTCATGAGAAAGAGGCCAGTGGAGCAATTTCTCTTTGCTTTTCATGGCCTCCTCCCTCTCCTGTACAGCCTGACTTGCTGTCCAGGCCTGAGAGGCCTGGAAATGCGGACAAGCTCATCAGTTGGCTTTAGAAACACAGCTGCCATGGGCTCAGTTTTGTGCTGGGCAGGGAGATCTCCACCCGAGTCCCCCAGCAAGACGACCACAGTTTTGTGCAGTTTTTGCTGCCACCTCTGGACATAGGGCCAGCCCAGCTCAGCATCTCCTGCCATCTCCCTGGCTAACTCGGAGAATGCTCAGCAGCATGCAAGACTACACACAGTCCCTGTGGGAAGAAATGCAACCCCGGAACCCCTGTTCTCCATCAAGCCATCAGCCTTTATTCAACCTCAGAAGGAAGAAAAAAATCTGTATTTTAGATAACCTATTTGCAGCCTCTGGAGTCCCCAGGCAGGTTGGGGCCATTCTTCGTTCCCATCACCTGCAAGCACATACTGGTGAATGCCAGGTCAGAGTGATGTCAGGCATCTACATATTGGGGATTTTATTTTTTTCAAAGTGAAAATATTTTTTTATTTTTGTCAAATTAAATATGTTTACTAACTTTACCAATATTAGTTTTGCTTAATTATTCTGTTTTCTGTTTCAAGCACCATACACCTCTGCAGGGCCTTATTTAAAACGGACAATACACACTTCTCACAGAGTAGCTGCTCCTTGAAGTATATTATTGGAAAGTATTTTGCTCTCAGTCATTAGAAGAGAAAGTAAAGTCTGCCCAGTGAAAAATGTTTGGTTTTTTTTTTTTTTTTTAGAAACGCTTTTTTGCCACTTTCAGAAAGCTCACCAAATCACTATTTATATCTACGTTTTAATTCTTCGAACTATACAAAGTCAAGACAATAATAAAAGCTCCTTATCTACAAAGTTTAACACAGGGCTATATCAAATGTAGTGTTAAGTAGTTCTGGGCTTACAGACATATGCCTATGAAAAGAAGTTAAATAATTATTAAATTAGCTGTTGAATTGCTGATCCCTGGTGTTCCTAAATAACTGCATTTATTCTTTTGCTTTAATTAGGGCTTTCATTAGCACATGCTAGTTTGTTTTTTCATATTAAAATGAATGTTAGAGTTAAGAAGGCTCAGGCTGTACACTGCTTCATAATTTATCATGATTTATCAATTAACAGTACTAGTCAGATGAAACATTATTTGCACAAACAAACATTTCAGGGCTAGACTAAAAGTGAGCAATCACATTCGCTTTCCAATAAAATTGCTGATCTGCCAGTACTGGAATCTGAGCCACCGAATGAATAAACTCTTTGCTTCTCATATGCAAATATTCTCTTACTGCGATCTGATAGATTAGAGAGGTTTTCTTACACATAGATTTTCAAGGTCCACGATTAATGAAAAGTTCTGATGAATATTGTTGGCTAGATATGACATTTAACATACATTAATGTAATTAATCATTTAGGGCATGTGGGTAAATTGTAGTGTTTATAATACAAGGATGCATTGCAAAGTTATTTCATACATGGGGGATTTTCAAAGTCCCACATGATGACATTGATATAGTGCTACTACTCTGTTATAATCTTTGTATATTATTTAAGTGTAACAAATACTTCATTCATTGCCTGCCCTAAACTTTGCATTTGGTGACATTCTTGCTGCTGTGTTAATATCGGGTCTATTAAGCTGGACCTCATGGTCCATTACCCTTTCTTTAGGCCTGACCCCGTGAAGTTTAAGGGTCTTGAGCACAGTGTGAAAAAGCAAAGGGTTTCACTCTCACCCAAGGAGCTCATTAGGACTTTATAGAAACACAAAAAATACTCACACAGTACCAACATTTGCACTAAGGGATACTCACCAGACAAACAGCCTGGTGTCAGGAGGTGTTCATTGTTCTCTTTTTCCAAGCCTGCACACCAATTTAGCAGGCTAACTAAAGGGATCGCTCATTTGTAATCCCCCATTTCAGCCTTTGTAGCAGAGATTCATTTGCTAGCATCTTTCAGCTTTGCTTCCTTGAAATTCCTGTTTCACTTAGGACAGTGTATTTGAAATGAACTGAAATACACTGGGTAGGATTACACTTGCCAAATTGCTATAGTGGGATTCGGAGGTTGTCTTTGTTTGCTGCCTCAAGGCAAGTAAACAGTCATTCACAGTATGTTTTTAAAAGACATTTCTGCAAATCACTTATTGATTGAGGGCCAGGATCTGCTCTGTTTACCTGTCTTGAGTAATGCTCCTTTTCTCCTGGATTGCAGTTGAGTTACAGAAGTAGTAAGGCACTACAAAAGCTGCAGAAGGATGTCAGAGTCTGACCCTAACCAAGATAAGACTCAAGAACTGTTCTTCTGCCATTAACAAAACAAGTTTGCTCTTCTTGTGCCGTAGTCCATCTGTCTACCTGTCTCTACAAAATACCAGCATCTTTGGTAAATATCCTGTGTGCTATTAGTGGATGACAACACAGTTCACTATGGCTTTGGGTTCTGTATAAAACATCTCCCTATATAAGACACTAGATTGTTAAGGCTTTTGCAGCATTCAGCCTCTGAACACAAGCATGTAGGTAGTGTCTTGATCACATTTTAAACTGTACTTTTGTATTTAAGACTGTGACATGAAAATATGAAGTACTGAGTTTTAAATAATTTTGCTTTCTCTGAAAGCTGGTGCTCATTGCCTTGGGCAGCAGCAGGCAGCTCACTGGGTGGCAGCCTTCAGTATCATTTTCAGAATTTCCACACTTTCTGTAAATACAGTAACAACAGATTTGCAAACCAAAGGGACCCACTTTACATCAAACCCTAAGGGCTTTTTATTTTTCAGGGAAACAGGAAAATCGTGTAGATAATTTTTTCTGGTAAAGATTCTTTTTAATATTTCACAATAGGTTATCTTTCCATCAGAACCTATTTAGATTCCTGGCCTTTTCACACATTCACTGTGTGAGGTTTTGCTCTAAGAAAGGGCAAATGACATTAAAATAACTACAATTTTGTGTTTGGCCAGGTGTGGGAAGTTGAAGAAAGAAAACTGTTGTTTGCACATAAACGGCATCTAGGTGGGATATTCCTCTTATTCCTTATGTTGATATACATTATGCTATGAAATCACTAGAGAAACATATGCCAAGTATTTAATATTCTGTTTTAATATATCAGCAATACAAAAGTAGCACTGTATTACACCTGTATATCTTCACTGTGAGCAAAACTAGTTTGTTAGTCAATATGGATTTTTTTCTACTTTAAAAAGAGCTACTGTGTAAGTCAATTTGGTGCCATCATTAGGTACAATGTAAAATAAATACAAACAAAACAGTCTCCTAAGGAAATGTCATATACCTCCAGATTCACCAAAATGGCTTTGGGTCACTGGCACAGTGCAGGTATGCTGTACATTTGCTGACATATAAATTCATAGTCAATTCTTGTTCAATGAACCCTGCCTGGCAAATCAGATGTGATTTATCCATGATCACTGCCTAACATAGTAGAGCCTGTGCACTGCTTGTTTGAGAGCCACTACAAAGCAAAATCCTGGGATTTTCACAGCCGCAGTTTGGTTATTTTTTCGTTACTATGCCATCTCTGTATAATTGCCTCGACTCGTAAGGTTACAATTCTTGGAGTTCCTCAGCTCCAGCTCCCGACTGTTTCATTTCAGCTTACCTTTAACCAAGCAAAAATAGTTAATATAATTTTGAAAGGAATTACAGGGGGAAGGAAGAGGCCAGTTGAAAATTCAGTGTCTCATTCAGAAGCAATTAAAAGAGCGAAGGCAGATACTGAGAAAGGGCGCAATTAGGCGAGGTGGTAGAAAAGGGAAGGAACCATTGGTCCTCTGGGTCACACGCAGGATAAATGGGGAACTTTTGGAGAGATTAGCCACCTACAACTTCACAGTACCTTTGACAAGCAGGAGGGGGCCAAAGACCAAAACATGAAACCAGTTAACAGCAATTTCAACATCACCTCAAACCACAGCATGTCCAAAATGGGTCATGTGAGGACTCATACTGTCTTCACGGCAAAGTCACTGAGTTTATCCTAAATAGCTTTTCACAGACAATTAATTGTATTTGATATTGCTTATATTTGTATTCAGGAAGATGCAGAGCCACTTACAGAATCAATTTTGGCATCTCTTCTTTGGGGATGCAGAGAAAGGGGGTATGGGGGACAGTGGCATTTAAACAAGCACTGTCATTTCTCCAGTGAATGTCTGATTTTGGCCTTTGGCCTCCAAATATATTTAATCTGAGACATGGTCAAGACCCTGTAAACAGAAAGGCTCCTCAAGCTATCACGTCAATAATCTGGGATTTTCACTTTGTTCTCTCAGAAGCAGTGCAAACAAACAAATGCAGGAACTGCTCTTCCAGCCTCTGTTGTTTTTAATTACAATGCAGAGGAAAAGTTAAGTCAGCAGCTAATTGAACAAAGTCCACTAAAAGTCATTGCTCTTTAACAGCAGAATTACACGTCTTGAAGGCTTGTTAGATAAACTGTAGCATAAAAATCACCAGTAGGTCATTGATTATTTTAATGTTTCCTGTATGTATGCATTTATCAGCATTCTTAAACAAGCAGAGTCTGTGCACAACATTATTCTTTCAACATTTTTCAGGATAATATTTTTATATTAGATGAAATAATTATTTAGAATAAGCTGCATCTTTATTCTGTTGTGTTCATCAGAATTTCAACTTTAGGTGCCTAGGGACAAGTCCTTGGTGAGACAGGAGAAGCTAAAAACAAGTGTCGCTGCACACCACCACAGGTGCAAGAAATAAAGTAATAGTATATTAAAATCTTATAAATAGCATGCGACCCCCACTGCTGTGTTTCAAGGGTCCATGCTCTATCTGATAGTATTGCTCAACTTCAAAGTTTTCTTCAGACTTGAAACAGAAATCGAGGGTTCTAAGTGCTATCAGTGAATAGTCATAAAGTACCAACATTTAAATAAAACATTTATAACATTAAATAAAATGTTTAAATACTGATTTTTATATCTGCATGTATAGCTCCTTGCACAATGGACAATGAAGAGCTGATCTCTAGACTTTCCAATTAAATTACCACTAATAACAGAAATATTAAAATATGGTAAGAGTAATATAACAGTAATTAGGATAATAGGACAACTAGAATAGGTGTAAAATAAATTTACGCTTTCCAGTGTTACCTTTATAAAAAATAAACCAGATGTAGAACGCCTATAAAGGATCCTAAGTGAAATTCAACAGAACCTCATACAACAGTATGGTCCTGTACAACGATATAAGAGTAGTAGCCCTTCTAAAGTGTTATCAAATGGCAAAAAAATCGTAAAGGTGGGTTTAGCTAAAAACAAAGGGTGATTGCATGAGATCTGAAAAGAAGGAGAGATTTATTGTATGAGGTGCAAATGTTGGGCAGGAGTCTAACAAGAGCAGATGATGCCAGGATATTACAAATGCATCTTCAAGCAGAGTTATAAAAGAATACTGAAGTACAGCAATGGGTTTAATATCTAGGACAAAAACAAAGAGGTAACTGGACTTTGAATCAAAACAGAGTAACATTTTTGTAAGTTAGACACAATAGTAAGAAAAAACCCACCTTGTCAGCAGCTGATGAGGTATTGCCTGTAAGTGTCAAAGAGAAGATCCTGTAGTGGTGACTGGCAATATTATATTTCAAGTAGCTTGAGGATAAAAAATGGCCCTCCCGTTGAGGCTGGCATGAGGACAGTCAAAAAACCACACAGCTATAAACCCTGCAAGTAATCTATTTCATGATCACTTCCAACCTTTTGAAATTACATTCCCAGCTGGAATAATAACTTGGGACATTATCATTTCCTACAAAGGGAAATTTCAGGTAAGTGTTGCCCTGAAACATGTTGATGATTTTACTGTTTCATTTTGATGAGAGCGATTACTCAGTTTAGCATCAAAACCAAGCGCTGATAGTAACAAAATGTAACTTTTCAGTTTTTTTAATGAACTTCTAGACAGAAACAATCGTGGTATTTTCAGATGAGTGTTTTCCAACCAAAACAATTTTGTCAGCAAGTGTTTGGCTAGCTCTAATGACTTTAATAATGAAAAGTGAATGGTTCTTACGTGGTACCATCAAGATGTAAATCATTCCTCTGCAGAGTGAAAAAAAAAAAAAAAGACAAATTACATGAGTGTGTGGGGAAGAAAGAAGAAAAGAAGTAATTGTATACAAGGGAGTAGGTGCTATGCAAATACCTGGCTAGATTGCAATCTACCTTAATTGAGTAATTGATCACATCGTTTTGACTTCTATTTCAATGACCTGAGAAGAGGGGTTAAATAGGGGTTACTAGGTGCAGTACTGTGCTTATAGATGGTTAATACAGAATCAAAGTTTATGTACATAGGGCAGACAGACTGACAAACAGTGATAGGTTAAATAACACACCGTAAGCATGTCAGAGGGCCACTCCCTGGCAATTACATCTCTTTGTAACATTAGGATATGTCCTAAATAATTTCTCCCTGTTGGCCCAGTGTCTTAGTTAACTGATCTCCTCCCACATACGTGCTACCTAGGTGTGATTTGTTATACTAAAAAAAACCCCAAAACACAAAAATTGTTTCACTAATTATTTGGAAAGATAACTGGGAAACACATGAACAGATAGGCACTAGTCAGCATGGATATATAAAGGGAAAATTGTGTTTAACTAACATGATTAACTTCTTCAGGGGAAAGACAATAAAAACTGACAGGTGTGAAGTAGGAGACATCTGAAGTTGACTACAAAGAGGCTTTTTGATTTAGCACAACATAAAAGATTGATATGTAACATCATCAAATGTGGTACTGATGGTGACATTTTACACTGGGGAAAAATGGTTCCTTAAATGAAATAGGAAAGCTGTATTAAATGGATATAAATTGAGGGATGTCATAAGAGTCGTAATTAGGTAGAACATTTTTTCCAGTAATATATAAACACTCCGTAACAGATGTGCATTTGTGCAAAGCAGAAAAAAAAATTGTAAGGCTGAATTTTGGTGAAGAGGAAGAAAATGAATGGTTGAAAGTATTGGAAAAAATAGATATTCTAAAGAAATTAATCTTAGATCACATTTATTGTCAAAATTTATTCTTGAATTTCTGTGAAAATAAGCTGAAAAAGGTTTTTAGAGTAATAACAGAAATTCAGATACATTGGATGATACTTGTAAAAATCTAGGAAAGGAAATAGCTTCTTTGCTATGTGTTTGCTTGGAGAGCAAAATGTAAATGAACATCTACAGCTTGGTATGCTAATTTGGCAGCACATTAAAAGCAGACAAGTGAAGAATGCAAAAGACACTGAGTGCAGGTGATAACAGAGGGTGTCTCACATCTGAGAAGCTTCTAATCTACAATTAGAACAATTCTTCTCATGCCAACCTGTAAGGTATGGAAAGAAGAAAAAGAGGATTTCTTATATGCACGCCTATATTTTCACCACAGCACAGTTTCATGCATACAGCTTTGCACTCCATGATACTCTGAATCCCATCACTCTTAAAATATTTATGGTATAACCTTAATCTTAAGTGAAAGCTTAATAGTATTAACACATGCTTGAAATAGTGTTCCATGTAAGGAAAAAGCCATCAGTATACCAATAAAATGAACACTATTCTAATTTGAAAAGAAGTACTCCTAAAATAGCTAATGATCTTTTAAAAATTTTTTACTCAGGAATTTTCTAAGTCAAATGCCCAAACTGGGTAGGACCCAAAACAAAGGTGAGACAGAACTTTCATTTTTTTATATTTGACTTCATAAACCTCGTGTAACTCTGTGGTTAGGATGAAAAATATGATTGCTGGTTCATATTGATGAAAAAATAGTTAATTTCCAAAGATGTAAGTACCCTCCTACTGATCACAATCATTCTAGCTACAATTAGCTCCAACAGAAACCCTCAGAAATTTAAATCATATGCTTTCAACCAGATCCTTATCAGACACGACCTTTGAAGTATGATTACAGGCCCCTGTGTCTACAGCACTGGCCCAATCAAACTTCTCACCAGCTTCTGGGCAACTACAAAACCTGTATTTTCAACAGTTAAATGCCCCATGGGCTCCAAGTTCTCCCACAGCCCATGGGAGTCAGTCACCCCCCCAAAGCAGTGGTCAGCACCCCAGTGTCCACCCCATGCCTAAGCCTCCCCTGGAGCCCACACACAGGCCTGGTCCTGTTTTGTTCAGCAGAACCTGGATGTATATAACGGATGGAAAACCTTAAGAATAAATACAGCAGTTAGGATCTCTTTTAGACAAAAAAACATTCATTGACAAAGATGATACCCATTTTTTATGCTTTAGCCAGGTGTACAGTTAGGCAGCCTCAAGCCAGCTGGTGCAAAACCTAGAAGCAATCCCACAGCAGAATGTGAAGACTCGTCCCCACGTAGCAGAGTGGGACTTTTCTTAATGCCTTCTCTCCTGCCCCACAGACCCCCTGAGCCTCACTGTACTCAGATCAAGTGCCATGGCCTGTGATATATGAAATTAAAAAAATAGCATTTTGTTCTAAAAAAGAGTATCTGTAAAAATAGGAGCTTATAATCTTTACGCAGAAGATGCCTAAATACAGAAGGACTTGAGGTTTTGTGGATCCTAATCTTATCCCAGTATAAGGACTCATAAGTAAGGGCCATAAAGGTTGTCCAGAAAGATCTAGGAATATTCTTTCTTCACCCAATTACAACATTATTAAAAATTGGTTTGATGTTGCAGTGCAGTTGCAGACAGACATAGACCTGTCATCAGGAACTTCATTCCTGAATGCCAGAATTGGCTCGTAGGCTGGAAAGACCTCAGGAGGTGTCTAGTCCAACCTCCTGCTCAAAGTAAGGTCACTTCTGAGATCAGACCAGGTTGCTCAGGGCTTTATCCAGTTGAGTCTTGAAAACCTTCAGGGATGGAAACTGCACAGCCTCTCTGGGCAGCCTCTTCCACTGCCTGACTGTCCTCATGGGAAAAAAGTTTTTCTTTCTGTCCAGCCTGAATCCTCTTGTTTCAATTTATGCCCATTGCCTCTTGTTCTCTCTCCATGCTCTGCTGTGAAGAGCCTCACTGTTTTCTTGCTAACTTGCCAGCAGGTCCTGGGGGGCTGTTGGTTGTCCCCTGAAGCTGTGTCTGTTTCAGGCTGAACAAGCCCAGTTCCTTCAGTTCCTCCTCATGGGGCAAGTGCTCCAGTCCCCAACCAGCTTGGAGGCGTCTGCTGAACACACTCCAGTTTATCAATCTCTTTCTTGCACTGGTGGGCTCAAAATTGGGTGCAGTATCTAGATGTGGTCTAATAAGTGCTGAGAAATGGGGAATGATCCCTTCTCACCATCCAAAGACTGCATCCCTGTTTGCATACCTGAGGCAGCTGGCTGTCCCGGCTGACAGGGGGCACACAGCTGCCCACCAGGGCCCCAGGGTGGGCCATTCCCCCACAGCTGCTCCTCAGCCTGGGCTGCTGCTGGGGTGCTTCCCTCCTGGGGACCGCACTTTGCAATTCTTGCTGAATCTCACAAGGTCCCCTTAGTTCTTATAGTTCCCCAGCTTGTCCTTTTTGTGGATGGGTGCAACATTTGCCTTTCTCCAGTTGTTAGGGACCTTTAAGTCTCTAGGACCTTTCAAAGATGACACAAAATAGAGAATAATGTTTTATACTGAGGACATATAGTTACATACAATTTGCTCCTATTTGTTACAGGGGGAAAAAAAAAAGGTTTTAACAATGATAGGGAGACATCATTTTGTTCAGAGACCTCAAATGCAGTGGGTGAAATCTTGGATACCTGGAAGCCTCTGTCAAAGATCCCATTGTGTCCAGAGGGAAATGTAATGGCATTTATAGTTCAGTTAGGACTTGGGTTTCCTTGCTCTGAAGCTGTATTTGTCAAAGTAATCAAAAGCAACTTTGATTTTTTGAAATGTACCTGTGTTTGCTCTAAGCATGATTCAAAGCTCCCCAACAGTGGAAAGACTATAATTTTTTAGTGTACATTAGATCAGATATTTAATATGAAAATTTCTGTAATTAATTAATCTTCTTAATCAAGGAAAAATTAAAAAATCTGCAGGGAGCTTCTAGCTGCCATACAAAGTTAGGAGGGTTAGTACTGCTGTACTGTGCTCTATATATATCTGCTATTTTGCATTATTTTAATTGCAAGAACAGAGGAAATTCAGAAGAGATTAAATTGATGCAACAGGCCATTTCTTCTAATTAATCTTAGGAAACTGCAGATTTTATTGCTGCGGGAATGCTTGGGCTAAGTGTATTTATTTTACTTTGTCTAAATCTAAAAGTAACTTTATCTGAAATTGTCTTTCTACCTGACAATGAAAGAAATCACAGGTTCCTGTAGGGATTAAGTCAGGAAGCAGTTTTTAACAACAACAAATTGAAACGTTTACACAAGGAAGTGTTGCTTTTATAAGTGATGGGAAACTTCAAATTTGATTACAAGCAACCTTTGGCTTCCTATCTGTTCAACAATAGGCCATGTTGTTAAGGGCAATTTCCATGCACAGCATGTGGGTCCCATTTTTTCATCCTTAGACATGGTTGTTTACTGTTCAGAACTGTTTATGCATTTTAATCAGGCTTATTCAGCAGCCCTTAATAAATCACCACTAAGTGAATGTACCAAAACAAGAACTATTATACAGGATTTGTTCCCCTTATGCAGTATTTGCTGCCCTCAGGTTCCACTGGATATAAAAATAAAGAGTAAATGGGTAATTGAGTCAAAAGAATAGTTATGAGACATATGATTTTAATGCCTTTTGCTGAGCCGTTGCCTCCCGCAACTTCCGATAGCTACAGGAGCCTGCCTTCAAATTCAGCCCAGGCCAGAATGACTTAACAATTGGAACCTGCCTTCAGCTCATGGCACTGGAAGGCTTTTTGATGGGATGAAGCTGACAGCCCAGTTCCTGCCTGGCAGACATTCACATGAGACAAGGCTGAAGTCATATAGATAAGTGCTTAAACATTCAGGTATCTTGGGCTCTGGAAACAACAGAGAAGAGCACTGTTGGTAAGAAATTGGTACACAGAAGTAAATGCATCTTTTTGATTATTCATATCAGGAACAACCAGAAAAATATATTTTTCCGTAGCCTGGTGAACAAAAATTTTCCAGAAGAATTTTAATAAATACTAATGGTTTTCTGTGATAGCTCTAGTTCATAAATAAAAAGAATTTCCAGGACTGAATTTATTTATTTTTCAGTAAGGGAGTATTGAATCTTGAAAGATTCTTCCAATTTCACTTTTACAGGATTTTACTGGATTACTATCCCTTCTTGTGAAAAACAAGGAAATTTTACAGACCTATAGATCACATGCAGGAAAGATATGACACACATGACATGGTGCCCTATACATGTCAAACAGTTATGTGTGGGAAAAACAAAGTAAAACACAACAACAAAAAAGGCTTATACCATATAGGGCAGACTTCCCCAGAAACTACTACTGAAATGCAAAATATAATTTTGGAGATTATTTAGGAGGATCCTTGCCTCAGTCTCTCAGTTTGCCCCACCGAAGCCACTAGGAGAAATTAGGGTGGGCAGATTTGAGCTCTATTTTCTTTGCTTACAGCAATCCTGCTTTCTTTTGGGTCACCGTGCTCCAACAGGCTGCCTGGTCCCTGTGTTGCTTGTAGCAATAAAAGCTTTGTCCAGCACTGAGCAGCTATGCAAGATTCCCCACCTACTCTACTGCTGGACCACAACCCCTACTGCAGCTTTGCAGACCCCTTCTTGTCTGCCCCCACCCCCCAAATTGTTTGTGAAGCATTTATGCTTGTTTCCTAAGAATCAGGATATTTGGGGGTTTTGCTTCAATCTATTATTTTTTACCATGCTAATGAAAGGTTCCTCTGTGAGCAGAAAAATTGACAACAACATAGCAAAGCTGATAGCTAGTGAGATTTCCTTTGGGAAATTGTAAGGCCCAGTTCTCCAGAAGCCCAACTAATATGAATGACTTTAGTGGTGCTCAGCGACCATGATCAGCACAGCATGCAACCTTTCAGCTAGCTGGATCAGGTAGGCTCAAACCTTTCAAGAACACCACACTGAAACACCACTATTTCCTTCAGTAACACCTTGGCTAGACCTGCACAAAAGATGGTCCCTGAATTGTGCAGGTAAAGTGCTCAATTACTAATATCAAACTGGCAATTGCATCATTCTTCCTTTGAAAACAGATCACAGTCATTCACCTGCAGAAAGAGAAAAGATGGTGTGCTTGGATAAACGAATGGCTATATTCAACAACAATGCTGTTTTACTTATTTGTTTGCTATTAAGCAAAATGTGGCCAAACATCTGTTTCTTGTGCACCATTTGCAAAGCATGTCCGGCTCAGACCACATTGTCCTCTTTACTCTGACTTTAGATTTCTTTTTTTGTTATTCTGGTACCAGCCTTGCTTCCCTTGGTGAAAAAAATAAAATCTCCACGATGTTATAAGAGAAGCTGCCACAGGAAACCAGTCCAGTACTTTCTACACAGTGTTACCCGAGTGGGACTTCTGCTTGACTAAATGGACCATGTAACTGTATTGTAAATGTTGGGTTGAGACCTAGCTGTCAAGATTTTACTTCTTTCACAACTGCAGAAGCTATTTGTGGTTTTCTTTGCCTTGAGATTTCATTATAGTACCTAACACTTCAGTTAGGAAGTTCCAGAGTCATCCAAGTCAGCCATTTGGGACCTTCAGCCAAATTGTGAACCTTCACCGCTTGAGGGGAAAATGCTTCTGAATACAGTACCCGACCCCACATGCTCCCCTGCATTACATTTCAAAGTTTAAAAAAATTAATGATGTTAATAAGTAGGAAAATATTCTCTTTTTCCTACACACCCCCACTTGATTCTCTGCTATTTTTTGGGAAACAATTATTTCTAATGTTTGAGGAACAGTGTCTAAAAAAACAACTGAAGTTGCCATTTTCAAAGGAAGCATGAAGAGGGTACGTGCCCTCTGATAATATGATGGTGACTGATTTCTCTTTTAATAGCATTATCTGCATGTGTCTTATTGTAGGGCCCTCCTAGGTACAGTAAAGAAACTAGTACAGTAATTGAAATATATGTAGGGACTAGAAAAAGAGCAGTGCAGCAGCATGCTGTACCCTCTGATCCGAATATGTTAAAGTTTTGGAAGCTCTAGCAGCAGCTGTAAAATACAAAATAGGGGGAAGATGAACCATGGGAGAGAAAGGACAGAGGAAGTCTCCTGGAAAGGGAGCGGAAATAAAGAAAACTGTGACCCTCTCACCTTCTTTAAACTACTTAAATCTGTAAATTGCTAGAAAGACATTTAATAATTTAGTATTTTGCTAAAAATGCAGCCTGAAACTATGACTTGTGAGATCATCACAGTGCTCTGATCATAGAAATAGGTGGTACTTTTGTGCACTACATGGATTTCAGCTGGTCAATCCAATATTGAAAAACATTCCTTAAAACACTTACACAAGTCTCCAGCAACATCACTTTCCCAAGAGGACAAAGGTATATAACAGAAGTTGTGTGAAATACCCAAGACATTCAGAAAACACCTTGCTCTGTTTTTTATATCACCAGGTGCCTGAAGTATCAACACTGCTGTAAATCATACCAAGGTAAAGAGTACGATGCTGGACAGACTATTGGATAAGCTCTGTATTTCACATAAGCAGTGCTGTAAATCTGATTTAGTCTTAGGAATACAAGTCATCTTCTGAGAAATCACTGTATGTTTTATATACTGTCTTCTGAATCCTTTGTATCAGTGGGAGCAGTAGATCCTGCTACTGTCTAATTAAATGTGAATTACAAGTTCCATTATATAAACTCTCTTTCACACACTCTGCTTTATTCCTGATATGTCACAGAGGTAAAGAGAAATCCAAACTATGAAAATTAAATTTCCAAGTAAAATCATGTAGGACCGAAGTTTTCCATGTGTAGTTTCTGCAGGGAGAAGCATAGTTTTAAACGTTTGAGTCACATCCATATAGCTAGCTTTCAACACGTGTTAAAATCATGCATGGAAGTCAGGGTGCATGCTGCAGTATGATTTTGTGCACATCTGCAACATAACTTGACAGGGAATCTATTTCTTCGCACACTTCAACATTTCACTTCTGTGTGTTTTTTTGCAACTTGCTGAGATCTAATGCCAAGCCAGACTTGGCAGAAATTACGTCAGTCATTTGATACTGAGCTCTTGAAGCTTTTTATGGAACTGGATTGAAAGAATGCTAATTCCAACTGTGTTTGTTCAGAATGTTGGTGATTCCTAAGCACAGCAGAGTTTCCTGGTGAATGGTTAAGTTCAGCTGGGAGTGCTGTGAAATGCTTTAGCTAAATCTAGACTTCTCAAAAGCCTGACTAACCTGGCAAAGTTTATACTGCTTTCAAGATGTCAGGACTGTAAAAAAAAAACCAGCAGGAGGTAGGAAGAGAAGTAAGTGTCAAGGCGAACTGATTCCTCAGAAATTAAAATGGCAACAACAGGGTGCCCCAAATCTTCTAATGTTGTGGGCTGGATGCCAGTTTTGCTCCTCCCTCATAAGGCAGCTCTGGCTTGTAAGGTTTGGAGGCTTGCAAGTGGCTTGTGTGGGCAGCTACGGAGGAAGCCCATATTCAACACAAGCCCACCCAGGCTCTCCTTGAGGCTGCCCCTCACTGCTGCACACAGAGTAAGACAGCGGAATAGTTTCCTGCTCTGTTTTCTGAACAATGCCTATGTCTCCAAATGCACAGAAAATATTTCCAAGGCAAATGGAGAAAATACTGAGCTGTGACAAGACTTCAGCCTAGACAGAATGCACAAATCTAATTTTCCTCTCCTTCCACACCCTGCCCCTTTCTTCCACAGGCTGTCTGTGGGAGTCCTAATCATAAGGTGGTGCAGGTAACACATGTCCAGCAAAAGTTGGGTCAGTGCAAGTCACTGCAACATTTTTTGGTGTAAGCTACGTTTAAGAACTCAGCTTATACCAGGTTCATGCCTCACATCATGCAGGTGTCACACTTTTCATTTGAACAGTGTCCTAAGCTTCATGGTTGTCCTGGTTTACAGCTGGGACAGCATTGGTACACATAGCAGCAGGTGTAAACCAGAATAGTTTGAGGATGGTACAAGAACACAGAAATAAAACTACAGTCAAAACTTAAATCCCTCCTGCAGAGCAGTACCTTTGCTCCTAGTTTGCTGAGTACCTGTGCTACTTCTGTGACTGCTGTTCTGTGGCATCTCTGGGTTGGAGCTAACCAGAGCAGTTTGCACCATGGTTAGCATAACCTGACAGTGAGTTGCTTACTCAGCCTCCCCATATATGATATCACCAAAATGTCAAGGGAGCAATTTTTAAGAGAGGAAGGGAAATTTAGAGCAATATCTGACTAAAGCCTATAGTGGCTCTGCAGTGATGATGCTGCTCAGCCTGAGCTTGCCAAGCTTGGTATTATTTTGAAGAACATACTTTTGCAGACTGCTGTCTACTGTCCTCAGGTTAGCCGAAACAGTACGAGACACCTGTCTCCAAGAGTGTGGAAAATGCATCTAACTTAGAAAACGGCAGATAATTATGTTATTAGAAGTGCATTTTGATGCCTAAGTCCAGGACATTTTATGCCAGAGAATTTCAGGATCAGTTCCAAGAAGTATGTGTACACTGTGTTAGCGTTCATGTATTATCCCTTTGGCTGGAATATGTCACTCCAAAGCTTACAAGCAGAAAAGTAGAGAGAGTATGACATTCTTTTTTCTGGAAAAGCAAAGTTGGAAATTATTAATGAGTTCAAATATTTGTCTCTAAAGTGTCATATACAGAATCCAGTAAAATTGCAACTGAGTAGAGCTGCCTTTAGAATGCCCAAGCAAAACGAGCATTAGGAAAAGCCTGTATCCAATTACCTCATCTCTGTCTCCTGCAAGCATGCGTCTGTTTCTATATCAAGATCCCTGTTCTTGGCTATATGGAATAAAATGGCAGTAATGCAGTTTGAGCATCTCAGGCTGCCGAAGAGGAACACTGTTTGGAAGCATGGAGGCAGACAGCTCACACCACATGAGGTCTTCACATCCAGAAATGGCAGGTGTGCTAAAGTTTTTGTATATCCAATTTTAATATAATTTAAGGAGCATTTAAATGACTGATTTCTCTCCTTAAATCAATTTTGGACATTTTATCCATGCTGATTGGAGGTGCCTTTGGGAAAACTAGTAGTCAGGAACAGCACAGTGTGAATATGCCCTGGTCTAGGTAGGACTTTTTCCCTTTTTACATGCTTCTTTTGAATTACAAGGCTTTTCAACTGCTGCCATCACAAGGTCCTGGAAAATAAATCTTCTCATGAAATACCTATGCTATCAGTTTCCAATATAGTCTATGCATAAAGTAAAGGAGCCCCCCCTTTATCCTTTGGATACCTCGGAGTTATTTACTGGAGTGCAGACCTAAACCTTAGCTGCTTAAATGTTAAGGAGCTGCCTTAGCCAAGAAGGTTCTCCTTGTCAAAAAGGGCTTTCAGGAAAATTAAATGTATGTAAATCTGGCAAATAATGTAGATGCCCATTGAATCTGGTAGAGTGAAAAATAAATAAATGAATAAATGATTGTTTCTGTTATTTGGATTTTGTGATTGACTGGTGTACCTTATGACTAGCCACACATTTGGCAGCTTTAGGAGAAAGTAAGAGAAATGTCAACAAGTTGGTGAGAAATTACTGGAATGAAAGTTAAGAAGAACATCTGACAACTAATATGCATGCTTCCTGTTAAGCAATGGGAAGGTTTGTAAGAAAAGTTTGAACCAAAGGCAGGATTCAGCTTAGTGTGAATTGCTACAGGGAAGGAGCTGCAAGATCCCTGAGCTCAAGGATGGAAATATCATCTGAGAAAGGGCAGAGCTGATGTAGAAGAGGGATCACTAGGGAGACTTTGATTTAGTTGCACAGATCTTGTGCTTAGTATGTTAAACAAATTGTCTGCCTTGGCAGTAAGACTGTACCCAGGACTCTCAGTGGGGAAGGCATAGCAGAGAGTGCTGAGCATTTAATGTATGTTCCATGTACCCCATTTTTTAAGCTCTGCAACCTGAGAAGTCTATCTCAATGTTTTTCAATCACCTGATACAAGCTGAGATAGCCAGTTAAGTCAAACTTTCTTCTCCTTTAGTCTGGTTAAGCTAAAAGTAAATTAATAAATTGGCAAAATCCAAATACAGAGTACATACCTTCCGAGTTTGCAGAACCAAATGAAATGAGCACTATTCACCATGTGAATACCATCTCTACTCGCTGTATGTACACAGGCGACACACACGCAATGACTTTCCAGGTCCTTGGCTAAGGATCTGTTTGTCATACATTTCCAGGCTGCATTCACCAGAATTTATCTGGGTTTAGGGATGCCACTTGTTTTTACACTCAAACCAGTTCATACTCCAGATCTGAATGAGGAACCTACACTTTCCTGTACTGTGCTCTCCAGCTTTTGATAGGTAGCATCTCTTGGGCCTGATTGCACCCAACTATCACATGCCCCAAAGATAAACAGAATTTGCTAGCTATTGCTAAGCAGGGCTGTGGACATGTGTCCCAGAGACAAAGTGCTCAGAGCTGCCCTAGTTTAATGAGTTCATTCAGCTATTCTATTCTACCAATCTTACTTAAGCTCACACAACTGGTTTTAGGTCTGCACTGGGAATCTCTTGAAAAATATTTTCTGACTATCTTATTTAAAACTTGGATGAGTTCTCTGATCTGGTTGATGATGCTTTGTTGATACAGCTATGAGAGCAGACTGAGAATATGAGTGAGAGGCCACTGACAGATGAAAATGGGAGAGAGTAAGGGACCAGCTTAAACACACACTGCAGTGAATGGGTTGAACCCTGAAACTACAGATGAAATCTGACCTGAATTGTTAACCCATCATGTGGCAACAGATCACTCTCTTCCATGGAGCAGAGCAAATTGTAAAGTGCTACATGTGTTGGGCTTCTATATCACAGAAATGTGCAACTTGCTAATCATACTTTACCGAACTACATAGCTGAGACTAACACAATAGTAGCCACTTTGGCATAAGAAATGGCTTTGGAGGAAACCAAGCCCCAAGCCTATCTTTGAAGGTTACTGTCTTTGACAACCATCTTTTACTTGGTGAATATCTCTTATTTATGCAGCACAGCTGGATGGACTAACTGCACTTTCCCAAGTGTTGAATTATGGTTTTCAGTGTCTCAGGCCCTTGGGAACTCTGTGAGAACTTGGTCAGTGAAAGGAAAGACAGAATAAATCCTTAAGTGTGAATAAACTGCTGAGGGGTAATTCAAAGGCAGCTACTTGCAATGCTCAAAAGCAGGTACCATCCTGGGAAGTTGCTTCTTTCCCTTAGAAACATATATTTCTGCAACTTAATATTATAATGATGCATATTACCTTCAGATGTACTCTGGCATCCGCCAGGCTAGATTCTGTCCTCTTCTATGGCAAGAGGCAACTCTGGTCTCAAAATGCTCATAGGTAAAATACTGGCATTAATACACCGAGTTTACAAAGATGAAGGCCTTCAGATCTGTAAATACAAGTTCCCAAGCTGTGGAAATCCTTTGAGCTGAGAACAGTTAGAGAATGGGATTCTACCAGGGCAAAACTATCAGATACACTTGTCTTGGTTTTATTCTTCCTCATACTTAGAGCCACTGCTGGAGACAGAAGGTCAGACTACATGGGCCCCTGGCATGAAGCATCCTTATCAACTCTGAAGTTCCTGTTCACCACGGGTAACAACACCTTGGTGACAACAGAGTAAGTGCCCAAACTCTGGCGGGGCCAATCTACCCAAGGATGTGAAGGAAAGCTTGGGACATCCAAGCACTTAACTCACATCTCCCGAGGTATTACTTAGTATTGCAGCAGTAAAACCACCCTTCCCATCCACTCTCCGAAGACATGGATGATTCAACTTCTCCAGCTGGTTTTAGCTATGAACTACCCTGATACCCAAGCAGTTACACCCCTACTGCTATACAAAAATAAGGGACACATCTGTTCCAGAGGATTTTGCAAAAAATGTCCCCGACATGAGCCTGGAGAACTTTCTGCATGTGAGTTTGAACTGGAAAATGAGACATCCTTGCCACATTACATGACCCGTAAAAAAATAAATAAGAATACACGAAAGGAAGCAGAAACGGACAGAGCCACCACGGCCAAAGGATGTTTATGCCGACAGAAAGCATCACCCCACACCTCAAGGAAAATATGATTAATAGCGCCACGCTGATCTTCATCAGATTTATTATGACAAATGTTGAAAATCCAGCGTGTGTGTGTGCGTGTGTGGATGCGTAACTAAACGGGGAAAAAAGAAAAAAAAGGCCAGATAAAAATGCCCAGAGGGAGTGAGCTAATGACTATCTTCCCATTACCTCATGGGATCATTAGGTCGACATGATCTCGCCGCGGCCAGCACTGGAGC
>NW_010102361.1:0-437 GCF_000699245.1 Pterocles gutturalis
TTAAGTTAACTTTAACCCACGACAGTGCCAATCCTATGCTATTTCTCTCTGAGAAGTGGGGGAAGGAGAGGAATGAGAAAAATACATATTGTTATTTTTCATTTAATAATATGTCTCCTATTGTTTATGTAGTGATATTCCAGAAACTGGACTGATACACACCACCTACATACAGATGGTGCCTCTGTTTCTTTTACATGTTTTATATGTTGTGGTATGCCAGTATATCTCACATACACTTCTGGCAGCTTGTCCTGGTTTAAGCCCAGCTAGTGACAAACATCATGGAATCGCTTGCTCACCCTCTGCCCTCCCAGGGATGACAGCAAGAATTAGAGGGGGAAGGGAAAAGAGACTTGTGGGTTGAGATACGAACAATTTAATAACTAAAAATAAAATAAAATTGAAAATAATAATAACAATATACAAATATACAA
>NW_010102362.1:0-862 GCF_000699245.1 Pterocles gutturalis
GAAGGAGGATGAAGAGGCCGCCCATCCGCACCAGCGCCGTTTGGTACGCGGTCCGTGCACCGGCGCCCTGCCGCGGCTCCTCTGCGGGGACATGGCGTTGGGGTGGTCACTGTGGGGGGTTCTGTCCCCCCAAAAGCAGCCCCAGGACTGGGGGATGATGTGTGTTTCGGCGGTGCTATGGGGTGGCTTTGTGTACAGCCCCAGAATGCCCCAAATCCCCCCTATACAGCCCCAGGATGCCCCATATACCTTCTATATGCCCCCAAGATGCCCCATACTGCCCCATATACCTCCAGGATGCCCCATACTACCCCATATATCCCCAGGATGCCCCATATATCCCCTATGCAGCCCCAGCATGCCCCATACTGTCCCATATACCCCCAGGATGTCCCCAAGATCTCCTATACAGCCCCAGGTGGCCCCTTGTGTCCCCATATACCCTCAGGATGTCATTTACAGTTCCATATACCCTCAGGATGCCCCATATATCCCCTACACATCCAAGATGTCCTATACAGTTCCATACAGCCCCAGAATGTGCCATATACCCTCTATACAGCCCCAGGATGTCTCCTGTGTCCCTATATACCTCCAGGATGTCCCATGTACCCTCTATACATCCCCAGGATGCCTTGTGTGTCCCCATATATCCCCAGGATGCCCTACACAGTTCCATACACCCCTGAGACACCCCATACTGGGCCATGCCCCCCAAAACCCCCCTATTCTGGGGGTCACGTCCCCTTCTGACCTTGCATATAGCTGACCAGCAACGCGTAGCAGAGGGTGAGCGGCGTCCAGAAGCGGACAGCCTCGGCAGTGGAGAGGAAATCCCGGTTGATGAGCGCCACGGCCGCCA
>NW_010102363.1:0-2518 GCF_000699245.1 Pterocles gutturalis
GGCTGCGATGCTGTGTAGGGGGTGGCCACTTTCGTCTGCGGGGACACAGGAGGTACAACAGACAAGAAGGGCCGACCTGCAGGCTCCATTCGGGCCTATTGGTGACGGATTTTTAGTGAAAGTGGAAAGGGAGAAAAAGAAAAAGAGAGAGAGGGAGGGAAGGAGACAAAGAGATTATAAAGTCAAGGTCTAAATGTGCCAGTCATTAAAAATTAAGTGGCAGATTACAGCATGCAGGAAGTATTAGCAAAACAATGTAGCAAGAGACAATTCCATACACTGACAAGCCTGCACAGTGCCATCTGACTGGGCAGGAAGGGAGGAGAGCTGGCAAGAATTGGTGGAGCCAGGTCTGCTCCAAGCTAGGCTGAATGTCAGGGAGAAGATACACCGGCCTTGTCACTTCTCGGGACAGGCAGCTGTACCCAGTGAGAGTTGCTGGTCCTCCTCTAGGCAAGCATGACGACCTGAACAGAACACTCCCGGGGCACCACAGGACATGATAGAGGACATCAGGCAGAGCAAGAGACTCTGCGGGCATCTCCTCAGCTTAGTAAGACTAGAGTTAAACCATACATGGCCTCCCAGTGCATCTGTCAAGCCTTTACATCTGTTAGCTCAGGTCTTACACTGTTCAGTGTTAAAAAATGCCAAAATCCTTAACTGCTCTAAATCATGTGAAGAGCAAACTATGCAGGAATACTACTGAGAGCCTTCCACTCCACATGCTCTGATAGCCAAGACTGGTAAGGAAAAAAATGAGGAAAAAGAGGGAGAACTGAGATTTCCTAGTAAAATTTCCCCAGAAGGAAATGTTTAGAGATCTGCTAAAGAAAGTTAGCTTGGGAAAGAAAAACTATACATACAGCTATTATATTAAGCAGGGAAAAAAAAGAAAGTCAGGGAAAAACTGACTAAGGTAAGGAGCAATGGGAAAGCAGCAGGCAATGTTTTAGTCTACTCATTGGGCTTTGCTCAAGTTAAATTGATTCTCCAAAATTGTAAGCCCACATTCCTGTTAAAAATTAAAAAGATAATTGCATTACTCAAGTTTATAAACATCCCCCTAATACAAAGTGGTTTGGCTACAAGCCAGGTTGTGAATTTCACAGTGCACAGCATAGAAACATGCATTAGAAATGCAATACCAACATAGCAACTGACCACACTGAGTACTCTACTTCATTAGTACATACTTTGCCACAAGTTAGCCCAATTATGCTCATTTACACTCTATGAGCAGGTTTGCATATTGCTTTGTTCTAAACACAGGTGCACAGGGTTTCTTTAGGCACAGAAGGACACTAAAAAGATTAGAGTCAGAAACAACAGTGATTTCCAACACACATGGGGTGTGCCCTCTACCTGTCACATTAGGTCAAGAGTGTAACAGCTCTAGAAGTAAATCAAGGTGTCCACATAACAAAACAGGAGGGAAATCTTGACCTCTTACAAGCGTTAGTCTGCAAATTACCATTCTCTCAATCACCCAGGTTAATGAATTTTCAAGTAGCACCACCTGACCTTAATTGTGCCCTGTATAAGCCACCACGGGTGTGCTGACCTTAGCTGTGCTGAACTTCACTTTTGACACCTGAGACAGCAAAAGGCAACAGGAAAAATAAAAGCGGCATAAAACAGACAGAGAGGGAGACCAAGGCACAACAGAAGTGCTACCCCTGAATGGCAAGACCTTGGAGAATCTTGAATTTGTCACTGGAAGCACACACAGCAAGCATACATTTTAATAGCTATTGTAGCATCTCATTTGAAGTAACGTGTTCAAAATCTCACAGGCAAAATGAGGCATAATGACATCTTCACTGCCCAACTGTGAAGAATGTAAACACATGAATAAAATATTATTGGGCAAACAGCAATCTTTCAAAATATGAAGTGGTCAGATGCAAATTAAAAACTCAGGACATGGAAAATAATATTGTGCATCTTGGGAAGGGGAGCCCCTCCAGCCTCCACAGAATCAAATTAAATTTCCACAACATGAAACATGTTCAGTGATACTTTGTTTACAGAAGAACCTTGAAAGAGATCATTGTTGTTGTTCATCATTATAACTATGTGATGTCCTTCTGCATATCTTGAAAAATTACTTGTTCCATCCTATCAATTCATATTTGAAAAATGCATCTTCATGACTATCTGGAACTCTAAGAAATGCTATAAAAAGCATGGTATCTCTTTTTTTTAAATAACAACTTGGGCTTTTTTTTTTTTTTCAGCTGTTTTTCCTAAGAAAACAAGCTTTTGAAATTGAACTGGTTGCCATCTCTTTTTCTATGCCACTTGCTTTTGGATTGGTTACCAAATCAGTCAAATATGACAGACTGATAAAAATCTCAATATATTTGCAACTTCAATAAATTGTTTTGAAGTTACTAGCACCTGGTAAATGAGGGAAAAGCAGGCAGAACTCGCCCATTTTTAACTTGCTGAGCAGTTAGCCACTGGCCAACCAGTACAACATCCTGGCTGGCCAGCCAGCCCCCATTTCATTCCC
>NW_010102363.1:2542-23074 GCF_000699245.1 Pterocles gutturalis
CAATGTCATCTCCCTGCTGAGCCAAAGCATGCTCTCTTCTGCCCTGCTTGCTGCGGGGGATGAGACAATGCTGACAAGGCTGGAGAGAGCTGTTGCAGAAGGGGAAGGAACATGCTGGACAAATCTCCATTAATTCTGCTACTTGCAGCAGCCTGCCTGCATGTATGAACTTCTTAAACCTGCTTTGTCATGAAAGCACTGTAGAATAACTACCTCTAAAGTAACTGTTTGGAGGCTAATCTGCCTAAACCAGCATGTCCCAGTATAACTGCAACTATCTTTTCATGTAAATTACAATTTTTTGAACACTTGCTTCCTTTCTTGACACACAGTTTAACATTTTCCACTGCCAAGCTGATTTATTAGTTAAGTTCCTTGGGCCCAACCTGTACAGGATAAAAAAGCATGTACTATAGTTTCACTGAAGGTAAATTTGTCAACAGTTTACTCAGAATTTTTTAACATGGCTTCCAATTATATTTTTATGTGCTTCATTTCATTTGGATTCTTTAGAAGTTTTAGAGCAATCCATTCACCTCTGTTACGCACAAGGAAAAGAACTTTTTCTTGGATTTGCACATAGAAAGGAATTCAGATTGATGAAATCTTGAAACATGGATGGCCCTCAGCAGGGAGCAGTCTGAACATTTTATTTTTAAAATGGCTTTAATCAGATAACATAAAAATTATTGGGGTTTACTTAAATGAGCAATTGCCAGCAGCACTATGGACTTGATAAGAACAACAGTGAACCCATTGTGAAAGACTTCAAACTTTTCTCTAAAAGCTCACAGAGAGTGTAGCAACAAGATTTTCACATTAAAAACAAAACTTTAGGAAACAACAACATTACCGTTTTTATAGCAGTACTCTTGGATACATGCTAGACAGACTCACCTGCATCTACCCTGCTCCTGCAGAAATTACATTCCCTGTACACATATGCAAGCCATCTGATGATGAACATTCACCAGGTGTTGCACTCATGCAGCAGAAAAATTTGGATCACAGTTGAGCAAGCTACATTCCCGGGCTGCATCCTATATTACTATTAGGATCATACAACTTTCAAGCCAGCAGGCACTGCAGAAACGTTTAGAATCCCAAAGAATGTCAGTTTTCACATTGTGGCACATGTGCTTTCTTATTTGAAATTGTGAAACTGCGTCTTGTTTTTAGTTATCTGGTGCACCAATGTCAGGTGTAGTGACCTGTGGTTTTAGTTTTGAAGCGCTTATTTCTCTAGCTTGAACCTGTAGTCTAGGATAAAGATTAAAAATTGACAGGAGTGAAGATAGCTTCTCATAGCATCCTGACAATGTACTTCCACAGGTAACTCCTGCAGTTAATACTGATGTAATGACTGTTCAGGAACCTGGAAATTCCTTTAAGCCTGACAACAAACCAGCCGAAGTGGCAATTCTGCTGTGTTTGGAAGTATTCCCCAGGAACTACACCAGTCAACTATCACAGAAAGGACAGAAAACCAACCAAACCACAACAGACCTGAGCCCGAGGCTTCAGTGGGTTAAAATCTTCTGTAACTTGCTACCAGCAACAGGAGATACCAAACCTGCTTCACTCCACAATTGCTGTCAATTTTAGTACTTTTGCTTTGACTGTATCTATGGTCACTGTTTCCATTTCCACCAAATATAACAGAAAATATCAGAGTAAAAACTACTGGAGTACTTCTTAAATAGACAGCTGCCTTCAGGTCTCAGTTATTCACATCTTTACAATGGAAAGATGTGGCTAGTTATCTGGGGAAAGATCTTGGTGAAAGCATTTCATTCCACTTGTTAACAGCTCATCATTTTATTTTGTCTTTATTCGACATTAGTTAATAGGATTCTATGGAAAGGGCTGTATCATGCCTTCAAAGAACAGAGGTCTTCTGTGCACACAAATAAGAGCAAGAATAGAAGGATCCCGGGCTGAATTCCCTGAAAAAGTTATTCCTGAGAAAACAATTATATGGCAGTGTATGTCAATAACGTAGACTGAAAAAGAGAAGAAATCCCACTCAAGACAGAGGTGGAAGAAGTATCACTCTGTCTTGTACATTTTGTTGGGTGTTGGTTCTCAAACTAAAGTCTTCTTGTTACCTTGCTGGATTCCTCCAGTTGAGTGCCTCGTTTCCAGGCCTCGGAGAACATGGAGCTGACAATACTTTGGGAACGGACATGTCCACCTGGCTGGGTGTCAGAAACTCCACTGTCAGACTGATTAGAATGATTTGATTGAGATTCTGTTTAGAAGAAAGTTAAGGAACAGTTAGCATGTGTTTCTGAACAGAAGAGTAAAGTCAGTGTGCTTATAACGCAACTCTGTGTGACATTTATTGGTCACACTTGTTCAACCTGTTATCACACCGAAAGACACAGTTCCCACTAACTACTGCCTAAGCTCCAGCTTGTTGCTGCCTGGAAAACAAAACAGTGCAACAGATCCCTGGTTTAATCAAATCTGAAGCTTAATTAAGATGACAGCACGTCAGATATGTTACAAAGTGAAAACACACTGCAGTTGTATAGGTTCCGAAATACCCAACAACTCCTGCACTTTGGAAAAGCCCCATTTCATGTAACGCGTATAGCCTGCTCTCTCCAGCGCTCCTTCCCAGCACAACCTTAGAAACAGACACCAGAGATGGGCTGAGGACAGGCAAACTACACTAGCCAAGGCAGCAGCCTGCTTCTGACTGCTCCATTCCTCAAGACAGGAGAAGGAATGACACGTGTCCTGCAACTAGCAAACACAGGTGATGCTCTGGATCCACAGGATATCTTGAAAAGACAGCAGCAGCCACTGCCAGACTGCTTTATCCAGCCTGACATCTGTTTTCTGTGTAGTCTTAAACTGTCCTGGGGAAAAAGAGCATCTAGGCACAAGCTGGATGGTAGCTTCGGCAGAACATGCAAGGCTGGTGGGCTGTGGCTCAGCTCCCCACAACAGCAGAAACTTTATCAGAAAAACACCCATCTTGGATGGAGAAATTGTCAGTAACTGAGAATTTACTGCTACACCTTGCAAGCTGTTCCACACAGCTGAAAGCCCATAGTGCCTTCCCAGTTAGGCTCAATTTGCTTAGCTCATTCTCACAGATCACCTTCTGGACCGTTACAATTCAGTGGCATTATTTCCTGATGTGTATCTGCGATGGACAAAGCCCTTCACACAATAACCTGTTTTCAATAATGAAACTTGCCCCTGAGGGTTCAGAAAAACCTGGCAGAGTGTCAGTCAGCTCTAAAAAGTGAAATGAGGCTATATAAAACATTCATCGATTTTTAAGCTGTTATGTGCTACATAAAAACAGTTCCAGTCCTGCTGAGAGGTAAACAGGAGCATATTACTGCAGTCACACAGAGTTTGACACAGGAACAGAAACTCTATTTTCAAAGTTTGTCTCTAAAGAGATTGTTTGGATCTTTGCCTGTGGACAGGGACTATTTCTCATTTTCCCATTCCAAATATTTCAGTCAACAAAAGCAGTTTAAGCACTACACATGCAAGTCTTCTATGCATCATTAAAACATAGATTTTATTTATTTTCTCAAATAGGTGAAGATAGAGGCATCACAAATTTGAAAGGAAGTTTCCTCTTCTCAGTATCAGAAACATTCTCTTTTGGAGGTGAACAAGAACATTCCACGTAGATACACTACTGCAAGTAATACAATAAAATAGGTTTTTATATGTTTATATATATGTATATGTGTTAAACATAAAGTCTATCTTTTGGACTAAACATGCCATAAAAGATTTCGGAGCACATATTTCACATAGCATGTGATAGAAAAGGTAATTAAATCTTTCTATTATGAGGCAGATCACATCATTACCTGGCAAACTAGATGAGCTGGAGCCTGACTTGATACTCGAGCTAGACAAGGAAGTCCAGTCATATGCTGATTCTGTTCTCTTCAATGCTTCCTGATAGTTCATGTATAGTTGCTTCCCATACTAAGCAAAATGACAGACAAATTTTACAACTGTATAGGCTGCATACCCTTTTCAGACTGTTGAGCTCCACCTCTGGCTTCTCTGTTCCACCTTTACCCCCCCCCAGCAGAGAGAAACAACAGGCTCAGGCAATATTAATTCAGTGCAAATATCACTTTGTTTTATTTAACAAAAGTGGCAACTCCCTTCCCCCAACCTTTTTGCCTTTTTATTAGTGCATTGCTAAAAGAAAGAAAAATAGTTTACTTATGCTAGAAGAGATGGCGTCAAGCAAGACATGGGGCAATGAATAAACTAAGCCAATCTGGGAATCTTGGAAAACAATTCTGTTTTCTCAATTCTCTTCTTTTCCCATAAGCCTTCTTTTAAAAATCTGTAAGGGAGCTGGCTAAAATCCAGCCATGATGTCCTTTAGAACTTCATAATGTGACAAAAAGGTGTATCAGAAACAAGAAGAAAGAGCCCATTTACTAAATTATCATAACAACAAAGCCTAACAATTTTGCTAGGGAATGAAATATG
Source organism: Pterocles gutturalis (assembly GCF_000699245.1). NCBI lineage: Eukaryota > Metazoa > Chordata > Aves > Pterocliformes > Pteroclidae > Pterocles > Pterocles gutturalis. The sequence continues at coordinate 7,034 of NW_010102363.1, forward strand.
TAAGTCTGTACAGCTCACGTTCAGAATAGTTAAAACAGAGGGAAGTTAGATTTAGCATGTATTTTGCTAAGTAACTGTAAATGGTTTCAAAGAGATAATAACAACTACTCATGGCAACAGTGCCAAACTGCCTAAAGGAGGTTACCTTAGCAATGCGGATGCCATTGATCCATTGATGTAGAGTTCTTACATCATCACAGCAAAGATACTTAATATACTGGGATTTCTTCTGGATCTGAGGATGCTGCAGAAAAATTGTTAATTCTCAGCAATATTTTAATAGCTAGGAACGCAAGGAAAGCCGTTTATCTGTTGAGGTCTCTACAAACAAACTTAATGCTGGAAGCTCTTCACTAGTAGTCTGTGTTTTGAGCCCACTTAAAAGTGTTTAAGAGTATTTCAGGAGGCAGCAGTGGGGATTGCTTCACATACAGTTTGTCAGTGTGCCCAGTGTGCACTGATTTCAGGTTTGAAACACTAAGAAAGGGTGAATCTTTCAGTATTTTAGTGCTGTACTTTCTACCTACCAACAGTCTTCTGTATCTGGAAGGTTCTTTGGAAATCTTTATACTCTCAAGACTAGTGGTCAGAACATCTCAGCCAGTAAAAACCCTTCCTAAAGACAATCAAGAGACTGCTAAGGCATAAAGAGTTGTCTCGTTTCACTGCTCTAGGGACTAACTCAGAAGTTGAGGGAGACAACTAATATTTCACCTTCCTCTCGCACCAAAACAAACTGGAGGAAAACAAACACACTCATCTTCTCTGCTTTTGTATGGCTTAATTGTGACACTCCACAAATGACAACACTGTTAAACACAATTCCATTTTCAGCTTGTACAGCCTTCAAGGTCCCCACCCTACTGATACAGCGCTATCATCTAACGTACTTACTGCTCGCACATGCATGTATAAAAAAAGAAAAGGTGCTGTATTTATCAATTAAGCAGTCTAGAAAGAAATGTACATTTTTCAAAAAATCGGACACTGGAAATCATTCTGGATGGATTAGCCAGCTGTTTCCTCTCCATGCTGTAAAAGTTACATGTTTCACAGATGTAGGAGAAACTCTGAATACTCAAGTTCTTATCATTTCCTCCATTAGCTTACAGTTCAGTGACACAAAGTTTTGCTAGATGATCATAGGTATTTAACTTTTACTGAAGACTGAAACACATATCAAAGAACTTTTAATTTCTTTTCAGAGTATTTTCTCCTGTTGTCTTCCAAACATAATTATTTCAAAATGAACATGGACATTTTTATCTCCATAAACAGAATATGTATAACTAACGTCTTTATGGTATTGGATAATTGTTTTCATTTTTTACATATGTGAAGACACTTTACTTGCTACAAACACACTGTGAAAACTGGTTTTAAAGTAGCTTTATAGCTAGCTATCTTGCAGGAACTGACACCATTATGAACACTGTTGGAGTTGAGAGATTGGGAGATCAGTTGATGCAAATTTAAATATCTTGAAGTACTCAAGTTATTCATCTCGCAGTTCAAGATCAGGTCACTACTTTCATAAGCTTCTTCCTTTACAGCATCCCCTTTCCATCAGGTTGGGCAATATGGGTAGACTTGACTCTCTAATACCAATTTCTGCAGAAATCTGGACCTACACTCTGATGATGGCAGCTCTCTGAAGCTAGCATTTCAAGGGGTATTATCTCACTGAACCTGAATTGTTGCAAGGTATAGTTATCAAAGGGACAAAAAGAGATTAGTGTTATGTTTTAAAGTATGATGAACAATTAAATAGACTGCACTCATCAGTCTGGAAGACAGACAATTCAGGACAATATGAAAATGTTTACAAAGTCATGAGGAGCAAGAACAGGCAACAATTGTAATTTCCTATACAAGAACTATAGGAAAATAAAACGGCAGCTGATGGTTCAGAACAAGTAAAAGAGTGTACAAGGTGTACCTAAATGCTGCAGCATTCTCAAAGATTTTGTAATCCCAAAAGAGACAGGGCATACTCAAAGAGTAAGAATGCACCTAAGGCTATTAAACAGCCAAGACCCACTCCCTGGCTCCCTAAACTTCTAAAGGCTCAAAAAGTATTCTGTGGAAGTATCTCTGCAAGACTGTCCTGTATTTCTAATTTTTCCCTAAGCAGCTTATAAAGAAAGGCCATTGTCAGAGAAACCTAGAGTGCTGGATGAATCCAGTAAAGCCATTCTTCTGCTGCTCTCTGTGATCTCCCCTCCCCTCTGCCCCTCAATCCACACAGATCTCCTGGCAAGTGCAGGAAATGTCAGCTTAATGGGAAAGAAAGTGGTTCATAGCCTTTTCTTCCCTCTGCACTACTCTCCACACAGCATCTTCTAATTTTTTACTGTATTTTTGTCAAGGAGGCTCATAAGCTTTCTCATTGTCATTGTAACTTACGGCAATTTAGATTTCTCGTGTGTAGAATGAAAATAATTTATAGAGATTCATCCTGAAAACCAACAGACATAGTTTTCCAATTGTGATATTACTATAGGAAGTATAGTCTAAATTATAATCTCTCCCAAGATTAATATTGTGTTAATCAGCTCTTGATCACAATTAGGAAATGTAGTTATTAAAGGAACTAAGATTAGTGTGGAAATGTTTCAAGCTCTTTAATTGCTCTTTTCAGTATGAAAATTTTCAAAGCAATTAACAAGTTACCTTCAGCACTAAACAATAGTCTGTGGGTGCTTTGTATTTATTCCGATAGTCTTGTCCGTAGTAAACATTTACATGATCTAGCTGTAGAAAGCACACCAGATCCCGTGAGACCTATTAAATAAAAATAATCATTTACAAAGTATCTTTATAAAAAAAACACATGCACTGACAAAATCAGTCTAGTATTAAGATCCAATACTAATATAAGGTCTAGTTACAGTCAAATGTTAGTTTCAATCTGATTCAGAAACTACCAATACAAGGAGATACAGCCATGCATAAACTCTTGCATCAGATGTTAATTTTCAACCAGGATATCCTTTTCCAAATTCAGTCTGGTTTTTTGTGTTTTGTTTGCATTTGCCTTTTGACAATATTTTACACCGGACTACTAATGTCTATTCAGAGTTGTTATCAGGAGAATGTAAATAGGATTGGTTGACTGGGAACTTTTTAACAGCTGCTGGTTACATTTCATTGTGGTAACAATCAAGGTGTCCAAATTCCAGTGTGACGGTGAACACAATTCTAATCATGTTTGGCAATGATTGTAGGGCACGTAATTTCAACAGGCTATCTTCCTTATAGATTATTTTAACAAAGCAAAAAAAAGAACATCTGAGATGTATTCGGGTCTAAAGGGAGCTGATATGCTGACAGCAATTCTTCCTTCATTGCCAGCTGTGTGGGAAGTGGACATCCTGTACTGGGGATCAGTGGATGCCGTCAAGACTGATGGATTCAGTTCAGCCCTGAAGCTATAATGCATTTGTAGCAGCTTTCTATTTACTTTTCATTATTGATGCACACAGAACAACAGTAAGTAACACTGAAGAAATGGTATTACATTTACCAGTTTTAAAAAATGTAGCACAAATTGATCTGAAAAGAATCCCATTTATGTGAACTAACTAAAACCAATGCAATTAAGCAGACTGGTTGTGGAGTTGGTCTGATATTTTATGATTGGCATTTGCAGTGCAATTTGGTCCTTCATCTGAATTCTGCTTGAGAAAAGACAGACTCTTAACTTCACCAATCATTTTTCCTCAAGTGTTCCTGAACACCTAACCCCGAGCTCACTCAAAAAGCAGACCCTTGACTTCCTGTGTTTTTAAATTTGGGGTTACACCCTTCACATCAAGTGCTACCACAGTAATTTACACAATATTTCCATAGTATAGCTGCACTTTTAATTAAGGGATGTGGCACTAGGCAAGGCACAGCTATGCCAAAATTTAAGGCTGGCTCTTGTGCACATGATTCACCAGCAATAAACGATTCAGGGTAATTGCTTTAAAATAGCATACCTTTGCCTTCCCTTTGGGGACGTAGTAGATTCCAGAAGCTCGAAGAAGAAAGTAACGTTTCTTCCAAGACTTCTTACCATCCTCTTTCAGCCACAAAACTCCCTCAATCTCTGGCACAGTTACAGAACTTCCACAGAAACATTCCTGCCAATAAACACAGTGGTTTGGGAAGACAGAAAGAGACAGAATATACAGCACGCACTGGTTTGTTTTTAGTGACTGAAAATTCTTTATCTAAGGAATGCACACAGGACAGGGACAGCTCATTTTTTCATGCTGTCATATGAATTAGAGATTAACTGTAGAAGCTATAAGGTAATTCAGACAAACACAACAAGGGAGCTTACCATTTTCTCAGTGCAAGAATGACAACAAAAGTATTAGCAGCTACTGTAAAGACTTCCTAACCACCGCTTATCAGCAATAGATCCCTCAACAGCTTCACTTGCTTTAAAGCCACATGGACACCTTATAGATATAGCTCCATAAGCAAGTATACACAAAACCTAATTACGTATCCATCAGATATAGCTGCAATTTATTCTATGAATACTTTGTTGCTACTACCTGCCAACACTACAACTTCTGTTAAGCTTCTATTTATAAAGAGCTAACAGGAAAACAATTGCTTTAAACATACTCCAAATTAATATGCAGCACAGAGATTTATGAGCAGTCCTAGAAGACAGAAAAAATTAGATAGAATTACAATCCTCTGCATGTCATGGCTTCAAGCATCTTTTTAATCCACAGTATTCACATGACCACTTATTAAAACCTATATTAATAATACACTAAGAGCATGCATTTGCCACTTATAAGTTAAATTGTATTAAGTATAATCCAAAATTAAATACCCAAAATATTTACTTTAGTGTGACTACTGAAATCATAACCATTATTCTGGAAATCAAGTGGAAGCTAGGACACTTCAGCATGGGTGTGTGTCTACAAAAATGTCACAAAAACTATTCAGTTTTCAGCTAATGGAGGCTGTTTACTGTTTGCCTTATTTGCTCCACACATTTCTTTTGTTGTCCTTAGCTCTGTAAACTTTAATGTGTTTGATATTAATCATCTTCCTTTTCTGTCCCTCATTTTTTAAATTTAATATTTGGTAGTTTATTTTAAAATTTAATTGAAACAATTTTAACTACTTTGCTTATTAAAAAAATTTAAAATAACATAGACCAGTCACTGAACCAATTCTACAGAATTTTGTAGAGAATAACAATTTGGAGAGTACTAGTAAAAAAGTCTCTACCACCACAGGTCAAAAAAACAGGTGACAGGTCTGCAATTTTGGACTGTTTTCAGTCATAGTTACAGGTAGCCTCATTTTGATTATCACTATGTATGATATTTTAGTTATTAAACAAAATAAAGGCATATTTTTATTAACTGATTGTATCTGAAACAAGGTAACATTAAAATAGCCATTTATCTCAAATGTAACATATTCCATTCACAGCTGTTCCAAAATCACATTCAGTTTTGTCCATCAATTTCAATTACCATAACCTTTTAGACTTTAGCTTCAAGCTCTGAAATGACCACTATACCCTTTTTGTTTCGGCAGTCTTACCTCTAGCAGCACCTCTTTATTTCTGTCTGCCATCTCAGAGGTTTCTTTCTTCCCCAGAAGATAGTTCTGTAACAAGAGAAAGCTTGATATTTCTATAGGCATTCTGAAATCTAGCCAAATAATATTTCTCATTTACGTTTCTGTAACAGTTAGAAAAAAACCAGCTATTATCTAAGAACAATACATTAAAGAAAACTTTGTAGTCCAATTGAAACTCTGTCAGACTGCTAAATAATATATGGAACCAAGTTATAACCACCTTTTCTAGAAATATCAATCAGTCCATACTCTTATCTTAAGTAACAGCCTTGTAACAACATTGTCCTGGCTTTTCACAAAACAAACTGCTGCCTGGTACAATGCATCAAGAAATAAAAATACTATGAACTTGCAAATTCTACAATAAAAATACTTCAAAAACCAGAGATCTTTAAACTTGTTACACACTGCCATTATTTATGTCTTCAAAGAAGCACCTATAGAAGCAATGTACTTCTTTCTACCTTGTCCTGACAGTTTTGCTGAATAAAACTATTTACTTTCCATTAATACTCCTTGTCTTCTTAAGAGGACTTTAACTATGCATAGGTACTGTATCTTATTCAACATGAAGTTTGTACTCTTCAGCTTGGAAAGGACCAGGACAATGAAAATCTTGTTTTCCAACCCCTAGCTCTTATACTGTAGAAAAACCCCAGTATTCCCAAACTTTAGCCAGTTCTGTATTTTAATCCAAGAAGAAATACTGGTTTTATGCTGGTACCTCATTCTTGCTGACAGTGCCTACTGTCAACTACATGCTTTTAAAAAGAATTTAGAGTTTTGCTGCTTCATTGCAAAGCACTTGAATAAGACCTGGTTTTCAATTCTTGCTTAAAAAAAAATAAAAATCAAGTACACCGATGGTATCCCAAAGGATGAGTATGCAAAACTGATACTCAGTTTAAATCCAAGAAATTACCACATAGATGCCATACAGACATAAAAATAATCTATGACCCCAAAAGGGAATACATTAGGTAAGAGTTAAAGAGAGAGAAAAAGAGACATTACATGCAGTTCTTTTTAGTTCAAATTCTTCAAAGAGCCACCTTCTGCTTTTCTGTTTCTTTTCCTCCATTCCCTTACAGTACTGAACTGCTGCTGGATATCAAATCTGTGGCTACCATTTAAGAGAGGCCTTTGAGGCCATTTGAGAGAGAAGAGGGGCCTTTGCTTTCCTAGACAGGGAACAGGAAACACAGACGCACAGAGGCAGGTCCCCGCTTCCACAGGGAGGGACACATGTTCTTTTCCCTTCACTTGCCATTTGAACATGGAGTCATTATTCTCTTCAATTTTCTCTTCCTCTTCTTGCCAGCAACGTAGGAATGCACAGTGGAGAGATATTATTATTAGCAATATCTGTCAACACATCTTTTGCGTATTTACGTATTTGAACAGCAGTAAGGATTGGTGTAAATGCCATGAAATGTCTTGCCTTCATCTCCACTAAAATTACCCACAAACATGTTGGCAAAAGGGCTGCTTCAGGTTTTCTGCTATGGACTGGATTTTGTGCCAACCACAGTGTGGATGTATGTTGAGCCAAAACATAAAGTTGCCTGGTATTTTAATACATATACAAGTATCAAAACAAAAGTATGGAAATTACTGCTACCAAAAAAAGCAGGAAACTGCTATCAGGCATCCATGTACACATGCATTCCACATGAATCTCAGGCTTACCTGGGGATTCTTGAAAAGTGCGTATTTCTCTATACGTTCCACGAACATTAGTTTGTTTTGACTATCTCTTGTCCAGTTCAGAAGATTTTCAACTAAATTTTCATGATCTTCAAAGATCCTTTCTGCAGCAATAACAGGAGAGCAAATACATTTGAAACTGTCACATTTTTTTAATAGAAAACAACTCTATAGTCACATGTGGGAGACAAGGCACGTATAGAAAGAAAATAGAGTTCAAGGTCTACTAAAATGGCCAAAAAGTTTACACTATGAAACTAAAAGGACTTAGTCAACTTTCAGACATGCCTGGTTTAATTTTACACATACACTCACTCAACACTCTTGCTTCTGTCTCTTCAGGCTCATTGTTTTTCAATATATGAAATGTTTTTCTCTTTTTTTTACCTGACAAAGCCTACCATCCCACATGAACACAGCAGATTCAAATGATGACACTTCAAATGTTATGATTACAAGTAAGAAGGTTATCCCATTTATATGTACTCTGGTCCACACAACTCCTGGAGGAATTTATTAGGCAGATTTTCAGCACAAAATCTGTTTCTGCATCCCCAATCACTATCTCACTCAAAAAAAGACACAGACAATGATCAGAGGGAAAATAAAGTGCTTCCAAAATGCACAATACCCATGGTTAGTGGGGGTATGGTAGAAGTTATCTGAAAACTGACACTGTCTATTTCTTACAATATCTTGCTCATTAATTGACCTATCAACAACGGCTTCTGAGAACTCTGAGCTTTACCTCTGTGTTGAAATAGTTATAGCTAGTACAAGATACTGAAAACAGGAAAAAGAGAGGAGAAGGAAGAGGAACATTAACTGAAATGGTAGAAAAATATCTGAAACCCCTTATTCTAAAATAAGTAAGGAAGACTATATCTTTGAGAAACCACTAGACCAACTTTCTCCTCCCTTCAAAGACACTAAAGTAGAATCTTGCTTTCTGCCATTTGTTCCCTCTTCACATAGGCCATAAAGTGTCATTTCACCAAATTATTATCCTATGTGATTTGCTTGACCTTTCAATTGTATCTGGAAACAGAACATGTTCTTTCACAGAATCACAGAATGTTAGAGATTGGAAGGGACCTCGAAAGATCATCTAGTCCAATCCCCCTTGGATACATGTACCTAAATCAGACTACTCAAAAACTAGTTAACCACACACATTTGAAAGAGACCACATAAAATGCAAAGACAACCAGGAACTCCACAAGCCTCATGCCTTTTCTCCACAGTTTGTTAGCTTAAAGCTTTCACTGCATTTTATTAAACAGTGCAATTGATAAGCAATCAATCGACAAGACAACATGGTAAAACTACACTGTGAAGGTACATAGGTCTTCTGTGTCTTGCTAAAGGAAAACATTGTAATAAAGGTGTTCCTCTTAAATAGGCATTGCCAGAAAAAATGTTTCAAATGATGAGCCACTGACAAAATAACACAATATAATACACAACAGTACACAGGGTGAGGGCTTTGTTGTAGTCATTTTTTCATCTGTTTCAAATTCCAGTATAAAATATATGAATCAAAATGGCTGAGTTTTGCATGGTCTATTAAAAAAACACATACATGAAATCTATGAAAAACTACCTAACAGTTGCCCTACCAAGGATCAAGGAAAGCCAAACTGAAAAATGAGGCTGCACTTCCAGAAAGTGTCTTACAAAATAAAATCTAAGATGGCAAAGATCCCTCACTGAGTCTTGAGTTCAGGATCCTATTACCTACATAGGATTCAAAGATTTTTAGAGTGATAGAAACATAAAACTATTGCAGAACTAATAAGATTTATTCATACTATTCTCATTGGCAAAATATTACAGAATTACACCTTTGATTTTTATATATCTAATTTGGATTTACACAGAATTGGGAAACTTTCATTTAATAAATTTAATTTGTTAAAATTTTCATTTATTTAAATTTTAAGGTTTTGAGTCTAATAAGATATTAGTTTTCATATGAAAGGTAAATGATTCAAAGGGTACCTTGTCACTCTACAATGGCCTTTTACGTCTAACAATAAGCAAAGTTAACATGCCATGTTGCCTGAAATAGCAAAGGTTTCACCAAAAGAGAGAGGACATATTAATTTGTATTTTAATTTGAAATCCAAATATTTGCGTTCAGTTCTGGGTTTCTCTTTAGTCAACTGGTAAGGTGCTTAACAGCTCGCTGATACAATTCTTCTCTGATAATGGGGATTCATAATCTTGTTTTTCTGACATTTCCCTCCTTCTTTTCCATTCAGATGATATATTATTTGGCTAAATTAACAATATGAATGAAGGAAATATTCCCAGATCATTCTGAAACAGCATCATTCATGAATATTTACTACATGAATGAACTGGATGATGAACATTATGAAGACAAGAATTTAAATCTTTCTGAGGACAAAGACATAGACAAGTATAATATCAAGTATTATAAATGTTTGTAATTATTACTTACCCATTTGCAATTCAGAGATGGTTTCCACCAATGACCAGTCTAAACTGTAACCGCAATGCGATTTGTCCATCAGATTGTCTAATACTTGTCTCACTGTCTGCCTCTCATCCACCATCATTGTTTTTGAGCTGTCATCAGACATGTGGACTCTGATCACTAACTATTAAGCAAAAAAATTAGCAAAACAAGAATAATTCATTTCCCATATTTCAAATAAGAACGTGTTTAAGATCTTGTTTATTTTTATAAGATTTTGTTAAAATAACATAAAATATTAAGTTCAAGCAAAACACTCCCTCAAAATGTAAAAAGCCATAAATGATGGTTAGATACTTGTATCACAGACACTTAACAAGATGCTCTTCTCCTTCACTGTAAGAGAGTAAACATAAAGGTCTTCCCAATGCAATGACAACATGCTTTAGTTGTGTGTTAAGGAGGAAAAAAAAATCCCTCCTGCCCAAGTGTCCTGTTCTGATTAATAAAGCATCTTTGTGACATTTTTTCTCACATATCTAGGTGGAACAAACACAGAGTTCTGCACAACCTTATACAGAATGAGAATTATTCAGATTTGCAGTTCAAGCTTTCTGCCTTATTCCTCCATATTGTCTAAAAATGCTGATTATGTAAACAATACCTATACTAAATGTTCTTTTTCTGGGGATTATGAAGCATTAGTGTTAAAGAAATCTGCTTTTAAAACACAATGGCTTTTCAGAGGCACTTTAAAGAGACCACTGTCCAAAAAGAAAAATGCAGCCACTTTTTTAACCAATCCAAAAAATTAAGACAATAGATTTCTCTTGCCAATTATTATGCTTCTTTTTTAAACCATCTTCAGCTGGAAATGTTAAAACATACTAGTTGTAATATGCTGGTTTTCTTGTTATTTCCCATCTTCCAGCCAGGACAGTTTTTCAGCTTTTTTTTTTTTTTTTTTTCCCAGGCATTTTAAGCTACTGAAAAACTCCAAGCATAAAATAAGAATGCTAAGTTTCAGGGGAACACTTTATATTCTTTGATAGTGCATCAAGTAATGTCAGTAGACTTTCCACTTCGTAACCTCTGTCTGTAGTCTGGAATCCTTGTATTCCATTGATCACTGGAAAATACTGCTATGCATAATGGGAAGGGATCTGTAAAGAAAACAGACCCAAATTTTAAATGTGTGATTGCTTAATATAAAAAGACAGTCTCAGGAGGTTGGATCTTCATTTCAGCTCTGGGTGTAGGTTGGCAAAGTCTTCAATGTGCACAAGCTATAAAATAAGCTATTCCTTAAGAAAAACATGTTATTCCATATGCTAGGATTTTCTTGATTAGGTCCAGCCTAAATGAGAAAGTACATTATCACCCAATATCAGAACACTACAGTGTCCGTTTTATTTAGGGCAACTTAAGGGTAATAGACACAAATGGGAAGAATTTTGCCTGCATTTTCCAGGTGAATAAGTATAAAACAAAGACCCTGTAAACCAGTATAATAATTTACCTTTTTCACTTGTGCCTCTTTAATCTTCTCTAACGCAACCCTAATCTTCTCAGCTTTGAGTTTAGCAGCCTGTTCCTCCTAGTGAAACATAACACACAGAATTCCAGTTAATACAAACTTCAGTTTGGTTTTAGTGGATTTAATTTTGAGGCTACCACACTCTAAAACATGAACTAAAATTCTGATTTACCCACCTATAAATCCTCAACTATTTCTTAGTGATGATAAAGGCCATTAGTTTTTAAGATAAAAAGTGTTACAGTATATAACTCACATTTAGAAATACAACTGCCATTATCTCCAAAAGAACATACTGGAGGTATATATTTTGTACAGACACATTTGGTATTTCTTTATTCTTCCATACTATAAGCAGCATTGTGCTTTAATACCAAATATTTTTAGCATATCACGTACTTACAGTCATAGACTTGGACAGTACATATTCAACAAGAGTGTACAATTGAGTACACCCAATAGATTTTTTGCTGATGAACATGAAACATAAATATCAGAATTTAACAGCACACAGAAAGTATAGAAAACAAATCCTGTAAGTAGGATTCCACACTATGTGCATTCGGGTTTGGAAGATTTTTAATTACTAAATACATTTGCAATAAGTAGCTTGAACACTCCCTTTATCTTTACTGAATCCAGGCTGTATTTCTTCTCACTTTAAGCCTCTTAAAGATGCATAAAGCAAATGAGCATTCTTTGATGGTCTAAGTAATCTATTTTTGTTACAACTGGAAAAGCATTAAAAATTCAGATAATTTAAAACTATTCTATCTGCTGGTGTTGTTAAAGAAATCTGTATATTGTAAGACTAGCAATACTGTCTTAATTTCTGCAGATTACTGATATTTCTGTTGAAAGTGGATTTGAAATAAACAGGTAAATAAGCAAAGACTTTTTAAGATGCCATATGCAGGTTTCAGATTTTAGAAATCTTAAATTGTGGGTGTTCATTGTGGCTAATATCTCAAAGAATCATGATTATTTACAAATCTCTAGAACAATAAATAAACATATTAAATAAATAAACAAATCTCTTCCAAAATATTCAATCTCCTTAGGATAAAAAAAAAAAAAATTTTTTCTCAGATCAAAAGTAGCACCGCCCATCACAACAACACTCAGCATGCCACAGACTTTTATTTCTGAATGTCTTGCTTGTATGAATGTAATTTGTAGTTTCTTTACCATGTGTTTAGATGGTTACTTTTCTTGTTAAAGTTAAGATTCAGCTACCCTGAAATCCACAGAGTTCAAGTTTTCCACTTCAGTGAATTACTAATATTCCTATCAAATACTAAAGGGTATTCCCTAGGCTACTTACTGTACTCTTACTTAACAGCTTTTGCTCCCTCACACCTGTGACCATACTATGCACAAGAAAAAACATCAGCTAGACAGGACAACAGGCTGCCTTGTGGGAAACGTAGTCCTTTTCAATAAAATGAGCAGAAATAATGTGAGCTTGAAACATTGTTTGGTAACTCAATTACCTAGGAACATCGGATTTTATTAGTCTACAGGGAACTATGGCTTTTCATTCACCACAAGGATGGTGTCATATAGCTTAGAAAGGTTAAATCAGATTAGTGTTTTATTAAAAACAAACAAACAGTGCCACGATACCTAGAACAATTTAAATGTAAAACACACCTAGAATTCTAAAATATTCTTCCTATTCCTTAACATTAACCATTTCCACCTGTAGAAATAAATTATTACTAAAACTAAATACTTGCAAGTTTCTAAAAGTGACATTATACACCTGTGCATTATGAAATCAGCAAGAGCAAAAAAACTTGTTTTTATTTTATCGCACATTTGAAGAAACTGTAATTTATAGTTTTAAAAAGCTCCTCATTAACCCAACCATAAACATTTATTGCTGTACAAAGATTGACAGCACATCTGGCTCTGCTCTTCACTAAGTCAAGCAGCCCAATTTTCCACCCCATTTAACTGTACACCTGTGCAATGCAACTAGCTATAGCAAACCCCAGCAGGAGCACTTTACAGCCAGAGTGCTCAGGTACACGCAGCAACAAGAGAACAAGCAACAAGGAATCAGCTTGAGGCCTCTCATATACCTCCGCCAACACAGCTTGAGTATCTTTGTTGATCTCAAAGTTTATAATCCATCATTCCCTAAAATGCTTTTAAGAAATAAATAAATATGTAAACCAAAAAATATTTTGAGGATTTACTATTTTAATACCTACCAATTACTTTTCATTTCCCACTCAATTTTAATGTGGGTCCAGAGACCAGGATTTCTTATATTTTACTGGAGTTTAACAAGGTCAGTTAAACAAAAACACAGAATTATGATTATAAAAATACAAATTGGTTTCAACCAGCAACAAATTATAAAAAACGGTCTGAATCTACTTACTGGAAATGCAGAGAGGAAAAGGAAGCAAGAATTAGAAATTTCTGAAATCACACAGTAGTCAAGGATTTTAAGTTTTGCTTTACAGTTAGTGCTCAGGCCACTCTTACATCATTGCTGATGTGACAAATGATGTTTCACTGGAGCAGGAGGAGTAACTATCTATCTTGATTACTTAATAAAACAATTTAATAACTACAGAATTATTTAAAACCCACAATTTACACTATTTATCTCCTAATAGCCCAAGAAAACAGCTATCCACACCCCCTCCTCATCAGAGCCCCCCCAAAACTGCACTCAGACACAAACTCTCTCCTCCCCCATACATGGAATCAAGACAACTCCTCAGTGGGAGGAAGCACATGCAATCCATCAGCTTGTACTAAGCTAACAACATTTTTCGTTGCACACAGAGAAAGGTCAGAGGTGGCAAAACCACCTGATTTCAACCGTAAACTATTCAATACCACAAACTAACACGGCCAGGACACACAGTCCAATCACATTTAAGTTACGTATTTATTTCCCCTTTGCTAGTAAATCCTTCTAGTAATACCGATGTGAGTTAGGCAACCAAAGGGTCATAAACACGTACATAAACGGCAGGACTGCTGCCTAGGTCATGGTTTCACAAGTGGCACGTAGCAATGTTAAATCCCTGATATGGCTGATATGCCTGTCTCATATAGCATTACTTCTTAGTTACAGCAGTCACAGTGCTGCTGTGGCCAAACAGACAGTTTGGTCAGGGAGCTGATCTGGTTGAAAATTAACACAGCAGAAAGATTCAGCAGAATCCACTCCTTGGTAAGACTGCCTTTATGGTCGCATACCTGCTATGGAAAAGCATAAAGGAGAAATACACATGTACCTACTGTGTAAAGACACAAAATAAAGGACGGTCCTTTCCACCTCTGACAGGAAAAGGATATTCTCTTTTAGTAGCAGTACACATCACCGTAAATTTGCCAGCTTTAATGGGACAACTTCTGCAGTATTGTAATACTGGCATTTTAAAGCTTTGAGCTGAGATTACTTTTGGTTATGGAGAACATCACACCTAACTTAAAGAATGCTTGGCAACATACTTACGTTAAGAACTTGTTCATCCAAACTATCCTAACATACTGTGAACTAAAATTGAAAGAGTACAGCTCTGCAACGCAATGGTTTTAATGACTTTTTCTTTGTATTTTTATACCTGAACTCAGTTTTCAATAATTTTAGCCCATACTTGGATATTGGAAAGAATAACCCTACAAGATATAAAGTTAAGATTTCCTTAATATGAGAGCAATCACAGTCTCCTGTCCCAGTTTCCAGTTAAATGTGCAGTTAAATATATTCCAGCTGTGTTTTAACCTTTAATATGCAAGATATGCGCTATGACAGAGCTGACCTTGCTCAAATTATTTTATGCCTCACATTTCTTGGTTGTGGTTGCCTGAGAACACCACATTAACATCTAATTCCTGAAAACCTCAAGACACTTGTATCAGCCCCATGTTCAATGTGTATAAATCACATTAATGAAGTGTTTTCTGGTGGTTGTTTTCATTTATTATAAAAAAAAGAAACAGTAGAAAAAGTGTGTACGTCATCAATACTGGAAGGGGAAAGCTGAATGAGTGAATATTAACAGCCATTCTTCAGTATTTCTTGATAAACTCATTAGGACACGCAGAACACCCCTAGCCTAAAAAAACCAATATGCAGCAATGGTGGCACAGCCCATTCATAAAGAGTGAACTTGCATTTACAGTAGTAGTTCATGACCATTCTCAAAACACGTTTTATTGCATTTATTCTCAAAATAAGCCAGAATAATCTACACCTGAATAAAGCAGAAAAGGAAACAAGGCATCACTCTCTTTCAAAGTTCACTAAATGTGAGTGTGCAGCTGCCATTTTCCTGGGATCCAAGTCCATCCTCCCTACTGTAGACTCATTCCACATTTCCTTCTTCTTCCTTCCCAACTTCATATAGTTTTCTATACTTCAGGCACATTCCTGATTTATTGTCACCATATTGTACTATGTTAATAGATATGGAAATGCATGTAAAGCAGTAGTATTGTTTTGGGACTTGTGTCTGAGAATTATTCACCTGAAAATTTTTTTAATATTATGACTGTCGTGGTTTTTTTAAAACCACGGTTACAGTTTTTTCCTGAACACCTGGTGGGCTGAGGCAGGGAACTGGGAGGGTTTCACTCACCACTTCGGGTCACGGGCAAGAGACCGACACGACTCGTGAAGAACAATAAAACAACTGGATATATTAACTATTTACAATAAGAAGCAGGATATTGAAACAGAGAAACCCCATCTTACACAAAAAGGCACTTCTCCCCC
>NW_010102364.1:0-544 GCF_000699245.1 Pterocles gutturalis
TTTTTTTTTTTGGACACACTGTCCTGGCCATCTCTTGGCCCACAACCATATTTCAATTCTTTCCAAAATCCTGCTTTAAAGAACTTTCAAAGGAGAATTTATCCTTGCAGTGAGGATGCTCCGTGAATCCTAATCCACAGGCCAGGGGAGATACACCCAGAGTCATCCAAAAAATCCAGCAGGGCACGAGAAAGGGACGATATTTTTTAATTGCGAATCGAAAATTGATGCCCAACTCTGAAAATCGATGCCCAGCTCTAAAAACTGTTGCCCAGCTCTAAAAATTGTTGCCGAACTCTGAAAATTTTTGCCCAACTCTGAAAATGGTTGCCCAGCTCTGAAAATGGTTGCCCAATTCTGAAAATTGATGCCCAGCTCTGAAAATTGTTGCCCAGCTCTGAAAATTGTTGCCCAGTTCTGAAAGTTGTTGCCCAGCTCCGAAAATTGTCGCCCAGCTCTGAAAATTGATTCCCAGCTCCAAAAATTGTAGCCCAGCTCCGAAAATTGTTGCCCAATTCTGAAAATTGTTGCCCAACTCTAAAAA
>NW_010102365.1:0-20064 GCF_000699245.1 Pterocles gutturalis
ATATCTATATTTTTATACATATATATATGTTTAGGCCTCATGTTTTGGATTACTGTTTGCTAGAGATCATTAGAAAAAAAATACAGCTATCCTCCAAAATGTGTTCACTTTTTTCATCTGTTTACCTCTTGCAGTTTCTAATTCTTTTTTTAAACTTCACCATTTTGTTGTGTTTCTTTCAGAAAAAGCCTCACAGTACGAAGAAGAAAGTTCTATGGAAAACTTTGTATGGCAGTACATGATCATAATGCCGTAAGCCTAACAAGAAACAGACTAGATCTGTATATATCATATGTACGTGGTTAAAGTTTTACATGTGATGCTAAAAAGAGAGATCAGATTTTCTGAAATGTTGCCTGTCTTATCTACAAAAAAATACATATCATATTGTGCATATACAAAGTCATATACAAATTATCTTCCTCTTTTTTTGCTGTGATGTCCTGAGTTGACCGTACGGCTTTATGTGTCTTCCTGTTTTGCATTCTGCTGTACAAAGTGTCCTGGACCTTCTGTATCTTCCCTATTCCCCCTGCAGTCGACCAGCCTTTGCTAGGGGCCGAGAGACAGTCTAGAATTCATGTGGCTGCTCCCGTCTTGATCATTTAGGATGATCTCTAAGGAATGCAATTAAGAAGAATGACATGCAGGGATAATATACAGAATTAATTATTCATACCACTGCATAGTGCTGGACATAATATATGCTCAATACAGGAACCCAAGCATATGGTAAAGTCATAATTATGCTTATAAATCAATTAATTGTCAATTCCCTGTGTAATTACTTTGTTTGTTTTCTGGGAAGATGTTTTTAATTGGATGGTTTAACAGTGATAATGAAATCTAAACCAGTTATTAAGTCATTGCACGGGTAACATAGGTTATGTCGTGGTGCAGATCAGGGTTAATATTGCACGTGACAACATGTACTGATGATCACTGTTCCTGTCACAGGCAGTGATGGCCTGAGGTGTTGACTGTTCATTCTTCTCTTCAGCTGACTGGTTCTAAAAGCACATCAAAGCCTTAGTGCAGGCCAGAGGAAAATAAAATCTTCCCAACTGAGGTTCATTTTTAAGTGCCATATTCCTCATTTTTGAGTTTAGGAACCTGATTACCAATGTATTTCATTTTAAATATATTGCACATCATACTTCAGTTGCACTATTCAGGCCAAGGAAACACCGTTCAATTTATTTCTAGGAAGTTCTGAAACATTGGAACAAACTTCTCGGGCTTACACACTTGTCTAGAGGAGGAAGTGCATCATTTGAAGAGGCAGCCATACATCCTGTGGGGACAATTCAAAGAATCAACAGCCAAAGTTTCTTGATAGAAAAGGTCTCTGAGGATTGTTGTAGATGCTGTATAATGACTAAAGTGCAAATGTTGAAAGTGATCATAGAACCACTGTGCTACAAATGTGGCAACACATTTTTTTATTTATTTAGAGTAAGATGTGTTAACATCCAGCATGACAAAATTTGTACAAAGTTCACAATTTAAAAATGAAGTATCACAGCAACTTGTGATTCCACACATTTATAGCAAAATTAAAATGTCAACAAATCCATGCCGTGTAGTACAAAAATAAATCAAACTTCAGTTCCACAGAGAGCACAATAAATAGTTTATACAAAATTCTGTCTTAATAAATGATTACTTAAATTAACTTAGAAATGAATATGAACAATAAGTTATAATAAATAAACTCTGATGACTCACAATAATTTCATATGAAAGGTCAGCATTCTAATATGTGACACTTTTGTGATCCCTATATAATAGTCACAGATAACTTTTGATTTGATATTATGTACCAACATTAGATGAGCAGCAGATTTGTGCTTAAAATCCCTTTCCATTGTACATAGGTGATAACAATAAGAATCCAAAACTGATACTATCTATTACTCTACTGAAAGCATTACTATATTGGCAAAGAAGCTGCAGACACAATGCAGTGGAAAAATGCATATGCCATTATGAACAATGAAAGCCCTAAAAGGAGGCTAGGGCAAAAGTACAATATATATGGCAGAAGGTGAACAACAAGCACCTTGCTTCAGCTCTCAAAAAGGCAATTCTGAGCATGGCAGCTACAACTAATAGCACAACAGAAAAAGGGCACTGTACAGATAAGATACTGCAGAGCCCCAAAGTAATTACATAATCTTTTCCCAGCTAGTTATTAAAGTCCTCGTGGAAAACTGTAAGCTTTTGTACAGTGAATAGTATAAAGTGCCGCTGGGATATACATATATTTATACATATATATATATACCGAGGTTGAGTATTGTATCAGAATATTTGTTGTGAGATCCCTGTAGTCTCCCTTAGCAATATTACTGGATTGGCCATAATGGCTTCCACTATAATTTGTTCAGGTTTAGTGTCACAAGGCTAATGACACAAGAAATTGCACACCTCCGTATGGATATATAGGGCAAGGTAAGTGCAAATAGTCAACTGGCACATTGTGGGGACAATGACCCTGTAAGTCCTGTTCTGCTAAAAATATTTTATTTTTTACAAAACCCATCTTTTCATAACAAAATTTTAAAGTACTTTTGTACTTTCTGCATAACATCAAGACATGGAAGGAAAAGATATGCTATCAAATGTAAATAAATCCAACATCTGTAAAACACAACACATCACCAAATTTACTACTTAAAAAAGAAAAATGTAGTAATAAAAAGTGGTCTTATGCATACATATAGTGCAGTCATTTTGAAGAAAACAATCAAATCTTGAAGGTACAAATAAGTTTTATCTTAAAATGATCCAGTTTAAAGCAAAAAAAGTGCTGAAGTATATTTAGTTACATTAAAAATTTGATTGCATTCGTTTTTGCAATAGGTAATAGTAGAACAAATACAAAGCATATGTGAATGCTGCAGTAATGATTGTTCTCCAACCAAAAGCAAAACATAAATTTTAAAATGTTAAAAATGGGATCGAATGCTTGGCAAAGCAAAAGGAAAAATCTTTACTGAACTGCATTCCTACTACAGACAGCAATGAATGCAGTTCAGTAACTCTAACAGACACAGATCATTTGTGTTTATCCCAAAATTAAAGATGTGAAAAGGCAATATTAATTTTAAAATATTGTCCTCCATCTTGAATTGAAAACACGTAATTTCTGAAAGATGAACTACATTGCTGTAACAGATAGTTCAGAGGGGCACTGGCAGTCCAGCAGAGATAAGAGAATGTTGGCTCCAAAGTTTATTTGAAAACAAAAGCTGAAATCTTCACGTTGTCCACCTCTGATATAGTTCTTTTCATAATGGAAGTTCCCATATTCATACCATGTAATGCTTAGAAGTTAATTAAAAAGTGCTGTTTAAGCTGCTTTGAATCTTCTGTCAAGTTTCCATGGCTTGATGTTGTCTTACAATAAATTACCCATTTTGTATCTTACATCTAATCCATGCCATTTTCTTGGAATTCAAAAAACCTCATTTTATTGCCCCCACCACACACCATCCTCCAAAAACAAAAGTCACATAATATTTTCAAGCATTGTTCAAAAATAAAGCATTTTTGCAACCAATTCTTGCTATGAAACAATATGCACACAAAATGTATTTCTTAAATCCCATAAAATCCTCCAACATGAGGCAAAATGATAGTGTTTAAAAAGTGGCTGCAGACCGCAACATTGTCATTCAAAGCTGTTTTTTTTTTTGTCCATTTCAGTTCAAAATACTAAAACATTTAATCACTAAAGCATTAAAAAGAATTTACACTCTATTTATTTTGATCAGCTTACCTCTTCAGAAATATATATACCCCAAAAATGTGCATACATTAGCAGCTATAAACATTACATGGCATATCACACTATGTCAGCTTATATGAAAACGTACAAAATGTGAATGTATTCAAAAAACTATTATGCAGTTACTATCTTTAAAGCAAGACATAAAATCATTATGAAGTCTTGTAAGCATAACACTGTTTCAAACAGAAATAAATATATAACACTTTCTGGTAAATTACAGCAGCAAAAAACAAGAGGCATCCTTTTTTTAAGCAAGACTTTCACCACTATAGCAGCTGTTCAGACCTGAATTCCTCTCACAGCCTGCTTTATATTTTCCAGTAGGGCTTTATTTTCTGGACTCTGATAACGATCTTGATTTGTATACATGTCCGTCAAAGTGGTCACGTAAGCATCAAAATTTTGTTCATTGATTGGTTCCTACGAGATATTAAATAGTAGTTCATATACAACTTTTATTTTCTTAATCGTATATTCATTTAAGCATAACATATTATCAAGGCATACTGCCACCATTTTTTATAATATTTTAAATGCCTATTTAGTTCTTACTTAATTTTACAGGATACACTGGAACAGGCCCTCCATGTCTTTGTTAGCAGTTAAATGTATCTTTATGGTTTCAGTGTTGTTATCACAAATATCCAACTGGTTGATGAAACATAAACATAAAAAAAGACATCTATTGTATGAAGTGAACTGAAGATCGCCAAATTCCTTAACTTGTGCTCTCAATCACTTACCATATGTGGCAGCTGGATATTAGCTAGACTATGAATTAAAGACTGGCTTAAATTGGCCAATTCATGAAGAAGAGACTCGTTTTGCTGTTCAATTACTTTGTTCTCCTCTTCTATCGTCTTCAGGTTGCTCTCCATTGTGGTAATCTAAAATGGACAAATTTGTGTACAATGTAATATAAGGCAAGCATGTGCTCTTTGAAAGGAGAGATAACAGAAATAGCAGGGAAAGGAGAAAAAGGTCTATTCATTCATGCTAAAAAAGGTTTTGCTTGAGTCTGCAATTCTTACCATTGTTAAGGGTTTCTTATTCCTATTGCATGTTGTATGATCTTAACAGCTTGTCTTTTAAATATTGGTAATAATGAACGAACTTGGATTTGAATCCACTGCTTTAGAGCTTTTCTTCTTAAGTTGAAAGGCATTAAGGTGGACCTTAGGTCTGCAAGTTCACCCTTGGCTTCTACTCCTAGAAGCCTACCGTAGGGACATTCCGCAGTAAGTCATGCATTTCTTAAATTTTCTGATACATATACACACACATATATATTGTTAGTTAAAGCACGCCCAGCTCCTTGCTGCCAGTGTTTAGCTATTTTTAAGTATAATTTGATTCTATGCAAATTCACAGGGCTGCTTTTGAAAGCTGAAAAAATTGCATGTTATTGCAATGTACGTACAAATTTGGAAAGTTTTTGAGTAAATACGACTGGCAAAACTGAAGGAACTGAAGAACATTTGCACATAGCCAGGAGAGTGGTCTCCGTGGCATGACTACATGTACAGGTGAAGATGACTGAGGGGACGTCCTGCCTGTGTTCCCTGTGACCAGACACAAGTTAGCTCCAACTTTGCATGGTGCCATGCTTGAGCTAAAAAGCATTGCTGAGAGGCAACTTACCTGAGCTTGTGCAGACCACTGTGCTAATGAAACTATAAGGATTTCAGATGAGCACTGGCTTATGTCCACCTTATTGAGAGCACACACAGAGCTCATTCGGATCTGTCTACACTGTCCTCTGTAGATCTGTCCTTACTTTCCACGTGGGATGACAACTGTTAACATCTACTACAATGTGTACATTGTTCTCTGGTGTGTGTGTAAGTTAAAACATGCATTGACAAGAGGGCAAAAAAAGATGCTAGAGAAGTGGAAAAAATTGCAAAGCACACAAGGTTTTGAATTCTCAAAACGAGCTTTATCGGTTTCTAAATTGGCATAGACTGTGAACTGTGGGATGAATTGATACAATTGAAATGCTGGTGGGAAGGTTGGAGGTTTGTGCAGTAGTAAAAGGCAGAAAGGGAAAAGGTTCTTAAGTGAATATTAGCTTGACCATAGGTGAGTAAATTTTAGGAAATTGTTGTCACAATCAGATTGTTAGATGTCTCAAGTTTTATTCTGGACCTGGAGGTTCAGTCTGCTTATGGAAATACATTCCACTAGTTGATAGAAGTAACTTTGACAAGTGATGTGGCTACATAAAACAATCTTCAAGTATCTCTTACTTTGACTACAGGTGTTTATATCGCAGTTAATCCAAGCTGTCAGTATTGCATGGGCTTGGTTTTGTCACAATTAATTGATTCTGAGATATTTCAACAACATATTGTAGTCGACAAAATACTTTATTCAGCTTTGAAACTGGAAACATCCTCCCCTCTTGTTTTGCTTTCAGCTTGTTTATGTCAGAGAGCAATGCTGCATGCAAATGCAAAACAGCTTTCATAGGTGCTTGTTAGAGTCAGCCGTAGTCCAATATTTACCCTAAAAGCTGTTTTTTATGTTACAGAACAAAATGAAGAGTCTGATGTCAATGAAGGCCCAGGTCAGCATGGCATAGTGCTGCTTCCTCACACTAACTTAAGTAGGAGCTGACATTTTATAGATTTTCTAGCTAGTTGAACACTGCTACTTAAATAGATCTTTTTTCATGTGAGATGCTGACTATCTGCAAAGACAGTAGCAGCTGATCAGCATATCTCACAATTTAATTTAGTATTCAGCTGTAAGTATCTTAAGAGAACTGGCATACTTAATTATTGTATTCACTTGCTTAAAGGCTGACATTTCCCTCCCCACATTTTAGCCTAAAACTGACAAATATTCACTTGCATCTATTCTAAAACCAGGATAACCTATTGCTTGTATGAGACGCATAGTTACTTGCAGATTTTTCTTTCCCCCTCTCACCTTTATGTGTTTCTGGCCCTCTCATACTTTTGGACCTGCATGTTAAATTTGGCTGAATTTACTAGAAGAGCTTAGATTAAAAATACTTCTTCCAAGTATTATGCAACAACGCAGCTGAGTAAAGGAGAGCCTTATGAATGCCCCAACTAAGAAAAAGGCTGCAGTGTGACTTTTCGCTTCATTAAATATAAGAGATTCTACACGGAAAGGAAGTTCCTGTTGTAGGAAAAACCTTTGCGGGCACTTACAATCATATGGGATGCAAATACATATCAATCAAGACTGTTACTACTTCCGGTGTTCACAGAACTTTCACAATTTTCCCATTATGTATTCCCTGCCTGTGAAGTCTTATGGAAATCTAGGTTGCACAGTGATTTTCTAAAGATTTATCAGCAAACATTTTGTTATGTTCAATGTAATTTTACTGTTTAATAAATGGGTAATAACTTCGACGTATCTCTTTATGTGTTGGAAATATAAATTGCTTATCTTCAGGAGACTGTATGAATACAAAACCAAGGTCTCTGAATTTCTGTGAGACTTGACTCAGCTGGGATTACCTGATAGGCATCACTAGCTAGTTGGGTAGGAACAGGTGAGTACTAGACTAGACAGCCCAAAGACTGTGTAATCTCTAGTGTATTCAGTAAAGAACAGTTTAGACAAACATCTGTCAGGATTGGCTTAGGAAGAGCTGAGCAGTAGGAAAGGAGGAAGACTGGTGGACAAAATAACCTTTCAAGGTCTCCTGTAGCTCTGTTTTCTAGAATCCTATCAATTATTTTAATGGCAGTGTGTGTCATTGCCAGTGATTTAACCCTTTATCTGAATCTGCTGCACCAAGGTGTGAAAAGCACCCTTTCAACTTGGTGTTAAAGTCATCAGCTGAGGTTTTTTTACTAAGAATAGGCAGTTGTCCCAGGTAGTGCCTAATCTGATTTCTAATAATATGCAATGGCACTAGTCTGAGGTGTGAAAGCAGGAACTGAGGCCACTGAAGCCTGGCTTCTGTAATCATTTCAGATCCAAAATTGATGTGAAACTTGTAGCTAAATCTTTGACATTCAATATATGTTTTATGCTTGTCATTAAATTTAAAATGCAGAAAGTTATTGACAAGTAGAGCACTTACCTAATGTACACATGGTGGCCAAACTGCTACACATATTTTAAAGTCTTGGCTAAATCAGTCTATATGTAAATAGCACCCACAGCATTGTATTAAGCAAAAGAAAACACAAGGGAGCTTTGGAAGCTGCCAGATTCAAAACTTAGGACTAGATTCTTCCAGCGCAAATACATAAAATTTTTCTGCTATTGATTATTCTTTTTGTTTTACATTTTTGCAGATTTTTTATCCCACCATTACATTTGGTTACATCAGAAATCTGGGTAAAACATAAGTCAAATCCTATAAAGCCCAAGTAATCACAACAGAACCCTGAATGCAGTCATGAAATAGAAGGGAGTTTTCAATATCAATCTGGCTAAGGTTTAGAAGTCAAAGAAAAACCAAGCTGAAGAGGCAGATCCTGCCTTCTACTTATGAGTATACAAGAGGAGGAGGACAATGGACCTGCTCTTTTCCACAAGCAGTAGACAAAGAAATAAGAAGGAATGGTTTACTCGGTTTCCATTAAGATCAATCAGATTATTATGACCATGGGACTAAAGGCTGATAAATGGTGAGAACTGCGGTAAATCTCGCTGTTGGTGTCTGTGATCAAATCATGTGAAGAAAAAAGCATCAGAAGCTGTGTTGAACACTGGAAAATGCCAGGGAAAGAATTCAAATCATTTCCTTCCTTTGCTTTTTCTATCCAGTTTTTAGGACTGCTGAAAAATGAGATTTTAAGTAATAGTCTAATGTTAATTTTATATTTTTTTTCCCAACATTTTTTTGTGGAACCCAAAAAGAATAAAACTGGATCTGTGGAACCACTACCTGCTGCCAAGGGCTGCACTTCGTGTACCGCATGATGGAGTGAAGTGTAACAGGTGCTCACTTCCCTGTCTAAATTGCCTCTGTAAGTCAGACCTGGCAAAAGCCATGCTGTTCATCTGGACTCCTTCAGCTTGTAACTCACGTTAATGACCATGATCGCACCTAATATTTTAACTCCTATTAGAAAGGCATAGCCTTATCAAGGAAAAGTACAAAGCTGACCACAACACGTCATACTTTTGCCATTTTTTAAAATAATGTATTTTGCTAAGCCTATTATTTTTAAAATAATTTTAAAATAATGTATTATTGCTAAGCCTATCTGTTTTTTTTTATGGTGGCAACAGATTGTGAAATTACATAATGGATATTGTTTTCTGATTTTATAAATGGCAAATCACAGACAGAAATCATAATATGTAAGAAACATAAAAGGGAACAATATATTTCCTATATTTCTTTTAATCAGTCATGTGGAAAAAGCAGCTGAATTTAGGGCTTCATAAAACTGTTACCTGAGTTCTGAGTTTAATCATATCAGCTTCCATCTGGGAATTGGATTCATTTAGTTCTTTGATTTCTTCATCTAACTGTTTAATTTCTTCATCATTTTCTATACCTATGTCATACAAAAATAAAAGGGATGTTAAAATCATTAAGCTTTACATCATAGTTCAGTGAATTCATTATTTCCATATTTGAAAATGAATTTATTTCAAGTAAAATTATTAAAGCAAAAAAAAAATGCATTCTTCAAACATTTCTTTTGAAGTTAAAACAATGTATTTTCCACTACTTTTCTTTTTAAAATTGCAGTAATTTTTCAGCGAGTGTTGAAAATGCCCAGAGGATCAATAAGACACACCTTTTTCTTTATATGCACTGATTTTAAAATTGTAAGAAACACACCTGCAGCAACAAATTCATCTTCACTGTCATATATAACTTATTTGAAAGACTGTGTCCACTTACAGATCTTCTGAAGAAAAAGAAAATATCTTAACATGCTAATCTCTTCATATTACAGTGTAGTTAAAATCATTTGTAACTAATTCAGAAGACTTTTTTTTCCCAATACAGTGAATTTTTTTGATGCTCTAGTATATATTGCTATTCTGCTGTTGCTTTTAATAATTTCATGGTTCAGAAGGGTGTTATTAAATAATGATATATAGGATAATTTGCAAAATGGAAGTGATTTCTGAGTTTCTATAGCATTAATATTTAGAGAACAGAATTTTAAAGGCACCTGCATCTTTAAGGATTCAGACAGGAATAAACTGTACAGGTTTTATTTATTTATCCTTTTAATTATTATAACAAGGCATAAAATAGTCCTGGGAAGAGATAGACCTGTTTTCACTCAAGTCAAAGTCTTAACTCCTAAAGCTGGAGAAAGTGGTGTTCCCACTGTCTTGTTCTGCATGGCGGATAGAGTCTTCAATACTTCCCAGGATGCAGAGAAAATTACATCCAGATCTTCCACTCCCCGTTTACTAGCTACTGAACAAAGGCAACCAAGACTTTCTCCAGCTGTGCTGGCAATGTGGGTTGTGATGGCTCCTGCACTGTGTTGACAAAACATTTTCTATAAATGCTTTGTGGCTCTCAAACACAGTCAAAACCAACAGTTAAGAGGGCAGTACCTTTAGGCATTCGCAGTCACAGACTAAGTGCCTGCATAAAGTTTTCCCAAGAAAACTCAGGACTTGGGCGCCTCCCAGACAAGACTGTTGTGTATTACTTATTTGAACTGAAGCACCTACATTTTTATTTAACTGCACTTCAACTGTCAGGGTACTATCCTGACTTTCATCCGAGGTACTTTCACCACCTCAAGGTTCTCAAGGAAGATTGCAGATTATTAGATATGAAATGGCACAAGGCCACCTACACCTGCCAGAGGTTACAGAGCCACAGCTCCAAATGAATTCAGGGGAGTGCAGGAGGACTTGACACCTCTGGAAATCAATTATTTTTCTCTTCTGAATCCTGCAAGAACCAACTATCTACCTTAGCGAATAAGATATGAACCAAAAAATTATAGTGGTATATTTTACTTTGAAATATTTTAGTATTTTAGATTTATGTAGACATAACTCACTCCATAGCTGGCTCAGATTTCCACAGCATAAAGCCCAGTTTCACTTCTACTGACAGCAAATTCACTATTTATAAAAAGGAGATTTACACAGGTAGGAAAAAAAGCCCATTGATTAATGATAACTAACTTACAAAAAAGTAATATTTAAAAAGGTGATGATTAAAAATTTACCATTACTGGCGCGCTGCTTTATTGTTAGCATTTGTTCTCCAGACAGCTTTGCTTTCTTCATTGCTGAAGTGGCTCTGGGGCATCCTGATAAACTGTGAACAGTAAGGAGCCTGTTAATTTTGATAGGGCATTGAAAATAAATTGTAATTCCAAACCATAATAAAAAGAGCATCAGAGACAAAGTTTATCTTCACTGCCTGGCACTGAAAGAGGGTGTTAGTCTGGGAAAAAAAAGTACTTAGTGATTTCATGGTTTTATTTTTTCTTCCCAATTCTTTTTGTATAGACAGCTAATATAAAAGTCAGGTATATCTTGTAAAACTATGAACCTGGGAACAACAGTCCATTTTTCTAAAGACACAATGCTCTTATTAAAAAGTGTTATTTTAGAAACAGTTACTGTGTAAATACTCCCCATTTGAATTTACATGTCCCTGCTCTGAACTTCCACCCTTTTTAATTAATATGTTCAAACTTGGAACTGAATGCTGAGAGAAGAGGACATGAGCTACCTCTAACATCCAAATGACCACCTCTTATAAACTGTGCTTTTCTTTGTGAATATCACCTACCAAGATGCCTAAACTGCCCTTTTCTGTAAAAGGCAGTAACTACGTGTCACCTTTTGGCTGAAGCCTTAGAAAAGTCATTCCCACAAAAACAACCTTGCTTTGATGAGGGATATATCTCTCTTATAATGTATATTTGTTACACGTATGGATGTAGACTCAGTTATCTCTTGTCTCTCATGTTGCATATTAAGCTTTTTAATTACAATTTACAGAATAGTTTGATAGCAAATGCAGTCTCAACATGTTTTATTGAAAAATAAAATTAATGATCAGATAGTGCTCACTATTTTATAAATAAGTGTATACACCAAACTATCCCCTTTTTCAAAAGTCACATCTTTAATGTAGTTGCACCACCACAGGCAAGAGAAAATACATATTCAATTTAATTTAACAATGGAAAACTATAGTCTTACTCTGAGCAAGCTTTGGCAGTGAAGGGAATTTGGAAACTCAGTAAACAGTCCCCTATTGCTTCAACATTTAAAGTTTCACAGCCACTGAAACTGAGTAACATCACATATTTCTCATTGCATACAGTCACACTCACGTTTCCTCTTCAGATCCAAAGGAAGATTTTTTTTTTGTTATGATTTTTAATTGGGCAAATCAAATACAGAGGTAATCTCTCTGTAATGTGAAACAAGTTTCTAAGGAATCTGGCATCTTTGATAAAAAACATTTACTTCAGTAGAGACACAACTTCCTACTAAATAAAGTCCTCTAATTTAAGTATGTTTAATTGTTAAAAATGTTTCTCTGAAAAGCCTGGACTGCTATTATCAAGTGCAGCCATCCAAAAAGGAAACTTTTCCCAGGAAAACATCTAAAAAAATTTCCTCTTCTCAGTAAAAGGTGTAAAGCTATAAAGTTAACCAAAAAGCTTGAATTGAGATCCCAGTGAGACTGGGAGTGGCATGACATTTCTAGAAGACTGAGGGGCAGAAGGAGATAGAAGACAAAAAGGATTAGATATGATTTTATTTGTCTCAAATATCTTGAGATTTTATTTGTCTTATTTGTCTGGCAAACAAAAGAGTACAAGTGAAAGCCATTTCAGTGCTCTAAGAGTTAAGCAAAATATGCTTTAAACATCTCAAAAATCAAAAAAGACCAAGAGAAACATGCTAGCTAGAAGATTTGATTTTGGTAAGGATAATACTTATCCTGACATCAAGTTGAAAGCCTTTACAGTTGAGGCCTGTCATAGATTTTTGTTACAAGTGGAATTAGTGTACAATGCTGCTTTGGTTTATTTTTTATATTTTAACAAACCTTACCTTGACTTTTACACAAACATGGAATTCTGCAACTTGTTCATTCCAGCAAAGAACCAGTAACATTAATCACTGTTATCATCATCTCACTTGCTACTACCATTATTCTCATACACATGAGAAATCACACACAAAAAAAATATAAATACAGTTGAGTATACTTTCCATAATAAAAAACGAATAAGGCTTTCTAACATCACTGCTGGGGGTTCTGCTGTAATAAATACAGTATAAATGTACTGAGCCATCATTTATCTCTGTCAGACTGTGAATGCCACAGGGTTTGAAACTACAGCATTTTGGTAGGGCTGTGAGAAGCACCAATCCCAACTCCTGCCTCCCTCTGAGTTCCTGATCCAGCAGGAGCTGTGAGCTGCTGCTGCTGCCACAGAGACAAGGTATAACAACCAGCTGCTCATCAGCACATTGGTTCATTGAGATGCAACGTGTCTTGGCTCTCGCTGAATTTCTCCTGTCAGGTTAATCTCTAATTTGAGAAAGGAAAGTACAGTCTGGCACGTCATCCTGGAAAGCCAGCCTCTGCAAAATACTGTGAAAAATGAATTGAACTGCTAGATTAAAGAGATCTAGGGTCAGACCCTGCAAATCTCCTGTAAGGCATGTGCTACAATTTGAGAAGGTCTCAATTTTTGCTGGTTGGCTGGAGACTTCTGACATCATAACGCATCATTTATACTGGAAACGTGTTTTTGTTGGGCATGGGTGCTAAATGGAGAGGTGCATGGCTGGGACCAAAGCGTTGCTTTGCAGGGCATGGCACTGTCCATGCAACAGACGTTTCCACACACCATACAGCTGTCGTACCGACAGGTAGAGGGGTGACTGGGTTTTATGCCATGCAAGTTCAACCTGCATTGATCATGCTTGTTTTTACAGGAAGACTTTACAAATGGAGGCATGCAGAGGTAAAATACTAGTAGCTGTATAAACTCAACAAAATAAGGTCCATCCATATGTGCAGCTACATCTTACGCTAACTGCCCTGAGGAGCTGTGACTAGTGGAAACCCCAGTCATCTAGAAGGTATGCATGCAGGAAGAATATATGCACAAATTGGGATAAAGGGTATATGGTGATTGCATGTTAGAGTTGAACACAACGTGAAGAATTAATTTTCTTTCTTGTTTGGGAGTGTGGTTACATTACTGGAACCTATGCCTTGCCATATATTCCGTGGATTTAGAAAATAAGGTTCGAAAATAAAAGGAAAATTAGGTGGGAAAAAAGTTTGAAAGGGACGTCTAGCTTGTGGTGAGTGCACATTTGTCAATAAATTTAGTTTAAAAACAAATAAATGTGGGCTAAAATCCTGAAGTCTTTCAAGAATATAATTGCGCTATCTTCAGTGATGCAAACAAGAGAGTCTGTCAGAGTGGAGGATCATTAGTCAAGTGGAGCAATTGTCTGGGTGACTGATTTTAGTTATCTGGGTTCCAGCTGTGGTCTGTTAAATACATTTTTTGCCTCATCAGACAGATGCAGCCTGGTCCCTCTTGAAGCTGAAGGAATTGTACTTGGCCTGTCAAGTGAAGAAAATATTTTCCAAACAGAGAAGTAGGGATGTGGGAAAAAAGGAGACAAAGGTCAAATAAAATAGAATTTTTATATTTGGTGCACAAAGTGCTGAAGTTTACAAAGAAAGAAAGAACAGGATGTAAAGAAACCAAAGCCTCAACCAGGAGTACCCAAAAAGCATCCTGAGGGTTAACTTTATAAACACTGTAAGACATTTACAGATTCACTACCACAGTAATTTTGCAAAAAAATAAGAAAATTAAATACTTTTCCTGTTTATTAAAAATACCATTGTCCATAGACTAGAGAAAGGAACACGTCACATTCAAGGGACCTCTTTTAACTAGAGATAGATCCAAAACAAGTCCTAGATGTAAAATCCTTTTGAAATTCAGGGAAATACAGATCACAGTGAAAAATACTGTTTTATTTTGCTAATAGATAAAACCTTACTTTTATGACTAAGCTCCTGAGCTATTTGGTAATATTTGAAGTTCAAGTTAAGAGATCAAACTCAGTGATCAAAGTGGCCCTTTCCGTGGTTTAATATTAAACCCACAAACCACTCATTTTTTTATTTTTTTTTTATGTTGAAGGGTATCAGCTTTAGTGATTTCTTTATTCCCATGAGTAAATTCTGCTACACACCTTAAAGGATGAAATACTCCATGCACAACTCCAGCAGAGATAAAAGGAACCCTTCCTAGCCCAGCACTCGTTTTTATTTACATTCAAGGGTGATTGGCTTTTCCCCAGCTTCTTACTGAGCTCTGAAGTAAAGGGAGCCCAGGAGAGAGGTTTTGCAAACAAGGTAGTTTTGTGTGCATGGAGATTGCTACAACCCACCAGCCACACAACCCCCACTGTCTTTGTGCAGTGTTGGAAAAAAATTGTCTGTTCAGCTCAATTTTAGAATTCTTCACTGGAAAAGTATAATTCCAATTAATGTGGCCCTTTTTATTTCTTGTTCTCTGGGTAAAGCTTGCTTTTTTTTTCTTTTTTTTTCTTTTTTTTCTTTTTTTTTGAGGGAGGCCGGTGGGAGGTATTTACAACTCACACCTGATGATGAAGAATTTTCACTCAAATTTTCAATCAGGAGGGAAATCTAAGTTAAATAGGCTACAAACTTGATGTGATATGGAAAGTGACAGCTCCTAATACAAGTTGCTTTCCAAAGCTGCTGAGGAAAGTAGCTGGGATTTTATTCTGTTGAAATAAATCTCTGTATTGGTTCCAGAACTAAGAAAAATTACAACACTACCCAAGTGGCCATTATGATTAAAACAAAATATAAGCTTTTCAAAATTATTGTAAAGATACCTGATCATTGTTTCAGAAAGACTCACAAGAAAGAACTACTTTCTTATTTTAGAAAGGAAGGGTTAAAGTAGCTTTGAAATCTGGTCAGTCAAGCACCAAATGGACAACAATATAGAGTGAATGGCCGTGATACCCAGAAGATGAGAGGGTGTTTTTTTTTTTTTGCTGGAGATTTAAAAGGTAAAGTAGTGTTATAGCTTAATTATGTCTATCCCTTGTAAGAAAATAATAAAACAAGCATCAGGTAAGAAAAACAAAACCAGAAATTATGCAGAACTGTAAACATGGCCAAGCTGAGAGAAAAGGTTCTGAGAGCAGACTCAATTTGAAGGGAATCTTCCTGGGGCATACATATACACCAGAAAAAGGATTAATGAATCTTGAAACGCTGGAACTTTAAGAGCACTGACAAAGTTGCCCTTCATCTGGGCACCGTAGTCCTGTGGCAAATTTACATCATATTTTGTTAATTAAAGTTGCTTAGTCACCAAAGAGGCTCTGTGGGTGGGCTTCTCACATGTGCAAACGAGCTTTGACCCGTGTCATCCCTGAAAAAAAAATTTGGGTCTTGCCCAAAGATGCAATAACTGTTCAAAAATCTCTCTTTTATTCTTTGGCAAGTGAGGAAGCACTTCAGCACGTTACATGATTTAGATGGCCCTAGCACTAGTTATGGGGAAGGAGGGCACAGTTGATGGAGCACCACTGAGTGTCCCAGGAGCTGGGGGCTGGCTACTGCAAAGTTTATCAGCCTCCCTCCTGTCCTGTGACAGCACACAACACGACAGATTACCTGAAGACCCGAGGATTTAATGGTTGCTCCAATATGGCATATGTCATGAAGGAGAAGACAGGCTGAGACTTCCCAGTGTATAAATAGATATGGTGTATCTCCAGCTACATACCTCTGATTAGTGCTCTTGGACAGCTAAAAATTTCAGGTGATCTATTTAGTGACCAAGCCCAGATCACTCAGGCACTTAAAATGAAGCACTGTTTCTCTAGACACCTCTATAGACAGCAGGGAGAAAAAAAGCTACTTCAGGAGGAAAGTTTTTCCCACCTGAAATCTAAAAAGTCACCTAGTCAGCTCTGCTTTTTTTATGGGCTATGTCTGGAATGAGGACAAACAAGCTTATAACCAGAGAGCTTCTGCTAACTGCCTGAAATCAAGGAGATGTCACATTGCAAGCATCTGTACAAATTACTGTCTGCTGTTATTTGTCAGGTCTGCTCAGCAAAATTATTTTTCCTGTTTATGTTGTGTAGCCTGCTTTTTCTAATATGAATTTCATATTATTTTCTCCTTGATTTTCTCAATGTAAGTAAGACCTTTTAGATCAGCTCTCTGTTAGGAGCCTTCCAGTTTAATAGACTGTACATCTGATTAAAATGTAAGCTTGTAATGTAAAGAGCTGGCAGAACTACCCACAGTCAAAGGGCCTAACTCTTTCAAGAACCAGGCTCTGCATTTAGTCACTTCTGACTTTTGCCAAATTTTAACTGATCTGACTGTGAAATCTTCCATGATAAGTGTCTGGCCAGACTAATTTTTTTTTGAATGTCATAGGAAAAAAAAAAAAAAAAAGTCAGTTTCTCAGAGTATACTGTATACCATTGCTTTGTCCATATATTTTGTTATGTCCATACTGAGGGGAAAAAAAAGCCCCAATAATTCAGTGAGTATCTCTAATTGGAGCAAGACTTGACACTTCGTGGGATATAACTCGGAGTTTAGAGACGCATTCTGCTGTCCTCATGAAAATAAACGTCGATTTGGCAGAGTTATAAGCCTGTGACGGTCACTTGGACATGCTCTGTAGCTGTGGCTGGTGTTTGTCTGCCAGACCCTCCATGTACTCTGTGTGTATGACAACTGGGAGCACCTCCTCTGCCACCAGCCCCCTTGGGGGCTGCAGGGTCTGGAGCAGAGGGCTGCTTGCTGGTAGCAACACCAGTGAGACCGCCTGTCCTGTTCTTCCAGTGCTCAGGAGAAGCTACGTAAGTATCAGCTGCCTCAAATGCTGAGTACTGAGAAGCACAGAAGTAAGAAGGACAGAACAAAAGCCACAGGGACAGAGAAGAGCGTGAGCACAGAAGCAGCAGCAGAGAAGGAGAATGGGAAGAGGTAGGTGTTGAAAAGCAATTTAAAAATAGCTCTTTCCCCTGAGTTTATGGGTTGACACAAAATTTTCTAGTCAAAAAATCCTTCGTACTGCAGGATCCACCTCACAGATTTTAGTTTAATATTTTTCTTCTTTTTGTGTATTATTGTTACCCTTAATTGCCGTGTTTCTCTCTTTGCCTTCTTGGAGATGTCAGCACATTTGTATGTCTGTCATCTTTCAGTAATGTCACCATGATGACACTTATAATTGTCAGTTGTAATTACTGTTAAGTGCAGTGAGTTTGGCTAGTTCTTCTATATTCTTAACATCATATGACTTTCTCCTGCTGATTTGCAATGTAGAGTTTGTAGGAAAAAAATAGGAGGTGGGTAACAGCAAAATAAATCAAAGGCAGGGAGAGATCAGGAAGATTAAAAAAGAAACAAACATCCTAAACAATTTAAAAAAAACTACCATGGAAAAAGTATTGAGACTGAATAATGTTGACTCAAATGTGGCACTCTGTCAACTTACTGTAGCAACAAGTAAAACAAAGGACAAGAGTTGACTTGACAAGAGGCCTGGGTAAAAACAGACGCAATCAAATAATTTAATGAGTTGCATGTTAAAAGCTTCTTACAAATCTGGAGTTTGACAGTCTACATTTCATAAATAGATAAATGTAAGAACCAGAAAAATTTCCTTTCTGCAAACTTTTTACCATTTTCAATGTTATCTTCAACTTAGCACAGGAACATCTTTCAAAAGTGCTTTTTAACCTCTGGTTCCCTACAAATATATATTTGCTAGATACAAATTCCTCACAAATATGGTATTTTGGAAGTTTAGAGCATTCTGAGAATTCATCTGGCAGTTTGGATTCTTTGTGTTTTAAAGGATGCTTGCAATTATTTTTTTGTTGTTTTTACACAAGGTTTTTTATCATAACATATCTCATCTTTGCACTGTGGTTCACAGCACTGAACCACGGTATTACTATGCACCTTCTGATACTTTTAATTTGCATTCATAGTAGTGAATGCTGCATCATACACATAGCTATATATATAGAATCTCAGATCTGATATAGCTTTACATTATATTTTCAGTTGTTTAATAAAGCTTCTAAGCTTTCCTCTCTGCATTTATTTGCAAATATCGGAAAACTTTTTTAAACTCAGGTTTTATTTCAAACAAACTTCCTATCCCTCTGAAAAGCCAACACCTGCTAGGTGTTGCCTCCATCTGAATTCTGGGCACTTTCATTTCTCAATGAACTGAAAGGAGTAGCTGGCATTTAGTATATCAGACAACTTAGTGTAATATAAGTCCTGCTGTCTTATCTGTAGGTGTCATACAACACGGTGTCAACACAAAGGTCCAGATCTCAGGTTCAGGACTCTGTGGGACTGATTTTGCTCAAATAACAGAGGTTGCAAGCATATGTACAAAACGTAAAAATCAGAATACTCTGAGGCTTTCTCATGCCCTTTGTAACCATATAACTCGTTTCTAAAAGAAATTTAGAAAAGTTCATTTGCTGAACTATAGCTAAGTATTTTTATGTTTTTAAATGCCAAAGCTGAGAAATGCTGATGTTGAGAGGATGTGACTTCAGGCAAACAAAGATTGAAATCTCTGCAATAATTTAGGAGCAAATTTGCAGCCACTAGCACATGTTTGGAGATGCAAAGCATACGGATTATAGAGCTACTGCCCCTTTGGCTCTCTGCATGTGAATACCCACCCCAGATAAACCCTGGGGTGAGCTGCTGTCCTATGGACACAGGCTCAAGCTGCAGCCCTGACCACCAGGGGTCTGACCATGTGTGGCACTTGCAAACATTTGATGACACAGGTTTTTTAGACAATATCTATTTCTAGCAAAGCATATTTCATGAGAAAAAGGATCTGCACATGAAAATCTGCATCTCCCTCCTTCTTTCGACATATATGTCATCTCCCAAATGCTTTGAGTGTTTGGGTGCTCAGAGGTTCTCTGAAGCTCTGCGTGAGTGTTGGTATCTGCCTACTTCTAGCAAGCAGCTGCTGAGGGCAGCTCCTGTCTTCAGTTTTCACTTTTTTATCTTCTAATCATTTCCTAACCTGTCTGTTCCTAGTCTTAGCAATGCAGCTGTGCAGCTCAGAGTTGTCACCAGCCTAGGATTTTTGGAGGAAACAACACTGGCAGTGCTCCTTCACCTCAGGATATGCATGTGAGGTGATGGCTCAACTGAGTGCACTGCTGTGGTCTTCCTGAAGCCTTTCTGACAGCCATGCCATTGACTAGGCATTCCT
>NW_010102365.1:20095-33092 GCF_000699245.1 Pterocles gutturalis
GCATAAAATGCATAGCCCATATGTAAACACATGTAAACATTTCCCAAAAACACCTCACAATTGTTACATTCATTCCTTTAGAAGCGAAAAGGCACTGGATGATGTCTACTACTTCTTCCCAGCACATCTAGATATTTTCAAACACAGTGGCATGCCCTTGCTGCTCAAATACAAATTGTATTCTATAAACTTATTTATGGATCTTGGAGTCCCACTGTCCTCAGCAAGGAGCCAGATACACGAAAGAAAAACTCCCCTTCTCTACATTTTCATTTCTATTTAGCATTAGCTTGTAAATGGGGAAAACTCTTATTATCTGACCATCTCTTGCATATTATACCTCTACTAGCGTATGGCTTTGTACTGGGTTTGGCTGGGACAGAGTTAATTTTCTTTATAGTAGCTTGTATGGGGCTATGTTTTGTTTCTGTGCTGAGAACAGTGCTGATAACACAGGGAGGTTATTGTTATTGCTGAGCAGTGCTTACACAGAGTCAAGACCTTCTCTGTTTCTCACATCACCCCACCAGCGAGTAGGCTGGGGGTGCACAAGGAGTTGGGAGGGGACACAGCTGGGACAACTGACCCCAACTGACCAAAGGGATATTCCATACCATGACATTGGACTCAGCAATAAAAGCTGGGAGAAGAAGGAGGAAGGGAGGACATTCAGAGTTATGGCATTTTTCTTCCCAATTCACTGATACACATGATGGAGCCCTGCTCTCCTGGAGATGGCTGAACACCTGCCTGCTGTCATGAACTAGTGAATTAATTCCTTGTTTTGCTTTCATGGACAGCTTTTGCTTTACTTAGTAAGCTGTCTTTGCCTCAGCCCAGGAGTTTTCTTGCTTTAACCCCTCAGATTCTCTCCCTGATCCTGCTGGGAGGGAGGGAGAAAGCAGCTGTGTGGGGCTGAGCTCCATACTGGGCTTAAACCACAGCAGTTTTCTATAGTAAAGGGAATTTAAAAGCTACATTACTGTGTTTGAAATGGGTGAACACTGAATTAAATTAAGGAGATGGGAGCAAGAACATTGTTTTAGATCTGAAAAGGCATTTCTGAATGTAATTTCCACTGAAGTCAGCACAAGCACACCTCCCCTTCTGTGCTAAGGAGTAGGGTTGCTAAATCCAAGTATATTCTGAGAAAGTCCCCAACTGATAGTTGTATTAGAAGTGATGCCATCCAGAAAAATATTCTGAAATCAAATATGAGGATGTAAGGGCCTGTTCAAGAACCAAACTGGAAAGCTAGAATATAATAACCAATTTACATTTCATTATAACCTATTTCATTTCCCTCTCTACTGACTCCATGCTTACATGCCTTCCAATTAATTTTCATATTGTTGATAGGTCACGTAATTTCACACTGGCCTCTCCTGCTCTCACAGGCTCCTTTTTGAAGTATAGCACTATTAATCCTATACTTCAGGTCCCTTCTGATAACTCCCTGTTGCCATTCTTTACTATGCAAAACTCCTTGACAAAATAAAACTATTTATACAAATTTCTGCAGACAGGCATGGCTAACATTAAAAAAAAAAAAAAAAAAGCCTTTTTTGGTGCCTTTGTTCACAGGGTGGGATTCAAAACTTACTGAAGTTTGTGACTTTTTCAGTTGACTACTGTTTTCTACTTCAGAAGCATGTATGTACAAGCATGCATATATTTAAATTACAGACTACGTAATACCAGTTGGAGCAGGTTTTTAACTAAGTGCTGATTTACCAGCACTTGGGGATCATCTCAAGGGCCCATTGATATAAGTGGAATTATACCATGTGTACAAAATGCAACAACAGCACTAAGAAATCTTTGCCTCAGAAACCTCAATATACATATATATATGTATTTAATTAATGGAACAATTGGCATAATTTCCACAAGCCAATCTGCTGTTCCAGTTTCCAGTGTATTACAGCTGCTTGGATAACGGCACATTAACAGCAGTCTACGAATGGCAGAATATAAAATCTCAAATAACACATTAAGGTCACTACACATGTAATTAATATATTTGCCTAAAGAAGTCTGCTGATAGAAAAATATTTGTATTAGGGAAGAAAAGTGACCTATCAGGAGAGAAGCGAGCTGTTCTGCCAGAATTGAACAGTTTTAACTACTACTTCCCTAGGAGCTTTTACTGACTCAGTTAATGGTCGTAGCCCTGCTTTCTCCCCACACATGCTGAACACAGCTATACCTGCAAAAGGCTGTATATAAAACCAGTCTCAGTGTCCTAGCATTGCTTCTCTTCAGAAGCTGGCATTTGAGATTTACAACCACAGCTGTAGAGTAAGTTGTTGTAAGAGGCAGAAGATGAGACCACAGCCTATTAAAATGGATACACTAAAAGTGGGGGATATTCCATCATTAGGTAAGGAAATGCATAGTCTGTAATTTACGTGGGATTAAATTTCCGATTAGGACACCTAGGTTTAAATATCTTCATGGAAACTATGCTTCAAAGCTGCCACAGAACTCTGGAGCTCTGGGACCCACTCATTTAACAGGGCTAGCACCCTTCCTGATCCCCTGTGAAGCACATTCAGCTCTCAGCTGTCATAATCAAAGAATGGGAGTGTCTCACAAGTCTTCAGTCATTTTTGCCAGCCCAGTCTGGCCATCTTGCATGCCTCATCAACACTTCCAATGGCATGAAGTGTCTCTTTGTAGGCAGGAGAATCCCACTGCCTGTTGATGAACTCAGTGACGTTTAGGGTACAGCTCTGATCAAAGGGAGGCGTCTACTTCACAGGTGAAGTGATCAACTCCACAGGATCCATTGACTCCACTCACTGGAAGAGGACCAAAAACACCTTGTCCACCTATAGGTAGATTCTTAAAGTAGGTGAACTGTTCTGAAGTTCAATCCTAAGTGCAGGGTTTGATTCAGTTGTCTGTATACAGGCATGAAGCGCCATTTGAGGAGACACATCATTAAGGCTGCTAAATATGACACTGGACCTACCACAGATGTATGCCTTTCTGAGCAACAACTGGAGGCCACGTAAATTATCCTCTAAGGCATCTAAAATGGCTCCAAGCATTTTCCTTTGTGTGAGCAAATGAGCTAAGCGCTTTTAGCAACATCTTAAGGATTCTACAAGAATTAATCATATTTTGAAGATGATATGACTTGTTATTGCCATGGCTTATGGAAGCTTCCAGAAACTTGCTCACAACTTAGAATATCAACACTTTGTTACATCAAGACAATTAAGTCAGATTAGTCTGCTTCAGTCAGGCTTTTAAAGCAATCTTTCATCTTCTGGTGCTCTCCTCTAACAATGGACCTTTTTGCCCCAGAACTGTTCTTATATGCTAAGTCATATTTAGGTTTCTCCATCGTAAAAAAAAAAAAAAAAAAAAAAAAAAAAGGAGAGAGAGAGAGAGAGTATACAAATTTTATTTTATTTTTTCATTAAAACATTCCTAACAAAAAAAATCTCTAGGTACCATTTGCCCCTTAATTTTGAAGAACAGTTAAATTTAGTACTGGTACATTCCTTTCAGATGTTAGTTATTCTTGTTACAAGAATTTTCTCCTTGAAAATGTAAATACTATATAAATACTCATTGAAAGCAATCTCTCAGCAATTATATTGTACCCTTTCAACCAAAGGTAAAATAACTTCAAAATCTTAATCACAGATTTCTATGAGTTAAATAAATGTTACACCATTATGAAGAAAGGTAAACTGAAATATGAACACTACAGTGATATTTAACTGAAAGTCATAAGCTTAAATCCACATGTGGACATCTGTACAAATGGTTGGGACTTTTGCATCTGCTGCTCCCTACAGCCTATGGGAGCTGCAGGCTATGTAATGCATTTGACCACTTAGGTAGCACCTCAGGTCATGGACCAGAATCCCTTCATGACAGGTACCCTAAACCACTGAGCAGAAAACCAGTTATGAATCTGAACAATAAACAGGAACTATGTGCACACAGTGTTGCAGTAAGGGTAGGGCTTTTGAGTTAAGCTATAAAGGGCTGTCAAAGAAAGAATCAAAGGAAATAGTTACAGACAAGGAAGAAGAAGTACACTTTTCACCTCTATATCTAGAACTGACTACAAAACAAGATCAGTTGGTTTAAACCACTGAACAGAAAACCAGTTCTGAACCTGAACAATAAATAGGAACTATGTGCACACAATGTTGCAGTAAGGGTAGGGATTTTGAGTTAAGCTATAAAGGGTTGTCAAAGGAAGAATCAAAGGAAATAGCTACAGACAAGAGAAGGAAGAAGAAGTACACTTTTCACCTCTATATCTAGAACTGACTACAAAACAAGATCAGTTGGTTTAGTTAACTAAAAGGTACAGAAGTTCAACTGAGGTCTGCCTGGAAAAGGGTGACAAATTAGGCACATCAACTTGACATATTTGAAGTAAAAGGGTTTTATATTAGTGATTATATAATGAGAAATTTGCTCTGGCATTAGAGTCATGTTCAGGCTGAGTCTCCCACCCAGAGCTCCAAGAACACCCTTGCTTCCTCGTAAGCTAATATCTAAAATGGCAGCAAGATTTATTCCTAAGAGACTGGCCACTTTCTCTTCCTTAATCTTTTAAAAGTTCTGAAAAATGCCACCACTGAGGTTTATTTTATTAGTTTATTTTTTGATAAGCTTATGATAAATTTGGCTTTGTATTGCTTTTTTCAAATATTTGTATTCCATCAGTTTTATTAATCTGCTGTATTCTAAACTTACTGTTTTGAGTGAAAATTTTAATTACCAAATGAGTAAAAGTACTTTGTTTTTATGGAACTGGTTCCTTACATTCTTTAGTTTCATGCTTTGATGTTTGGGAAGCAACAATGTGTTTGACATTTCTGTAAATCAGGGCGATTCAGATGTGTATCACAAAGTCTATCCTAAGGTAATTTGTCCAGAGTCACTCAATAAAGCAGTAGCAGATTTACAGTTATTGTCGTGCATACTTTTTTTCCCTAAAATTTTCTGTATATTATAGATTCAGATTCAGGCCTCTACCTGCAACGACTTGCGACAAAAAAAAAATGTGTCTTGACTTCCAGTTATCTACAAAACATATGTAGGAAGATTATTTTTCAATGTAATAATGAAATTCAAAAGGAACGGAGAAATGTCATGACAAAAAGCTGTGTTTCAGATCTTGCTAATCTAATTTAAATAATAAGGATAAGTGAAAAATGGAAGCGACAGTTACTCACCTACGATGAGTAAGAAAACTACCACTGACATGTCCTGAGCCATCACATCCTGGGGTTGGACATGACATTCCTTCTGTCTTCACTGACTTCCAAGAGAACTGTGAGCCATTTAGGTACCCATCCTTCTGCCTTTTGGCAGCTAGAGGACAGCCTGATGCACTGCGATGGGATGCATATTTTCCAGTTATATGACCCTGACCATCACAACCAGGAACTGGACATCTGGATAGCAGATAGATGAGATAAACTTTATTGTCTTGCCATCATATACCTGGTAGCCTCTACAACAAAGTCAAAATAAACCCGACATGAAAAGAAAAGAACAACCATGCACTGTGGTCTTAAAAATAGTCAAGATACCCTGTAGTGGGTAAAATTACAAGCAGAACTTTACTGATATGAAAAAAATATGTTCTTTGATAAACTATAAGGAGGCTAGCCAGTAGACGAAGTCACAGCTGTTGATATTATACAACTGCAACAAAAGGACTGAAATATATATTTGAATTGCAGGTGGTCATTACAGTAAATATCACACTGGAGCTGAAACATTGGCTACTGAGCTCTGCTCTTCAGGGAAACTGCCCATAAAAACTCTATAAGCATAAAATCCTACTCAGTATAATCTGTGGTACATTTTATTTCTGTGTATGGAATCTAAAAAACACTTGTCTGAAGTAATGAAAATGTTACGTATCAACAGTTAGGTATAAAGTGATCATAGCACCTCATCAGAAATGCTCAGCACCTTTAACCACTCTCTGAATATGAGAGATTAAAGCAAACTATGTGCTACAGCCTAGAGAGATCAAGGAAGGCAGTTCTGTATTCATCTGATGCTCTTCCTTACTTGGGAATTCCCCCATACATTTGCCCTGTGTACTTCTAAAGAACAAATAACCACGGTTAGAATCTTAAAGTGAAATGTTTCAAAGAAAGTAATGTTTTTTCAGTATGCTGCTACGTAACACATGTCAAAACAAGGCTGCTTACTTCACTGTTTGTCCTACTCTGAAGTATTGCTGCAACTCTCCACCGAGGATCCAGTCCTGAATGGTCTACACATTCGCTAAACCCACTGAGTTCAGTGGTCAGTGGTATCAGAGCACTTTGCAAGAAGAAACCAAGACCTACAGGTAGGCATTTGTTCCTCTTGCAAACTGCATAAATAGTCAGATTTGTTGTAGTAATCTCATACTGATACTCAATTTTCTGTTCTCATAACCACTTTATTTAACATGTATGGTTTGTCTATAGTGTGCAAAACATGTTTAAGGGTTTTTTAGGAGATTAAAATCTAGGTATTTTTTTAATTTAATGTGAAAAACATATGTAAAACTGTTTCTAAATGTATCCTTGGCTAGATAAATCAACACAGATCTTTGATTTGCAGTTCATTCATAGAAATCAATGTGGCCATCTGCTTTTGGATAACTACCACGAATAACACTTATGCCTTAACGAAAAGCTGAAGATATGTATGACCTTATAAAACACGTGAAGGTCCTTTGACAATATTTGTTCTCACCTAATTGGCTCTTGGTCTTCTTTGTCTTCCTTGCTTTGCGCTATCCTGATTCCACTTTTCTTTGCTCGCGGACAGCCTGAAAGACTGAGTGAAAGGAAACATTTTAAAATGCAATTTCTCATTCTTGGGTACAGTTTAGAAGGGGTATGTTTTCTGTCTGTAAAACTGGCAGAATAGGTAATCTCGTCCTCTTTCCAAAATCAAAGTTCAGGCGGTTTAAATAAGGAGAGCTGCAGTATGCAACCACGAGGGGGAATCCGCGTATCTCAGTTTGTGATGCAGGACAAGACTGCAGGCACTGTGCAGACCACACACACAGGCAGTCCCCGAGGAGCCAGGGGAAGCAGCTCTTACACTCTCTGCCTAATAATCCTTCCAGCTGACTCAGCAGCAGCAGAGACAGATTAAAAAGGAATAGGAGGCAATGCTTCAGGACTGAGACATTACGTCCTCCGTATGTCTGAGAAGCACAGACAAATAGGCTCAAAAAACAGGAGACTTTGAATCTTTTGGTAAGACTAAAGATTTATCTAGGGAGCACATTAGAAACACTATCAAACCTTCTCAAACATCATGTAAGAGTCCTATAAATTGGTTGAATAAAACCGTACATGCAGAGTTCAGAGCTGTACAATGCCTTCCTGAGAAAGAGTTTAAGTGCTCAGAACTCTCCCAGACAAAAAGATTTGACAGAGATGAAGTTATATGTTAGGCTAAGCAACGTTACATTTAACTAGACACTGAGAATGTAGTTTTTAACTACACAAGATGGAGAAAGATATATCTATTCCGAGATTTTATAAGCTCATCTTTCCCTTTCCGTATGAAGAATTCATTATAGAAAACATATAGTAGACTTAACAATGACTTTAATAGATATCTAAAGATTTTTTTAAGTAGTTGCTATCTGAGGACACAAATATGTCTATCCAAAAATCATTCTTTGTCCTCTATTTATATGTTATTTCCATCTTAATATATCGACATTAAAAATGAAATCCATCAGTATAACACCACCTTCAAAAAGCATCGAGATGAGAAACAAAGTAGTGTCACTAAGGAAAAACTGCCACAGAGAATGAAAAAAGAATAGAAGGTG
Source organism: Pterocles gutturalis (assembly GCF_000699245.1). Taxonomy (NCBI): domain Eukaryota; kingdom Metazoa; phylum Chordata; class Aves; order Pterocliformes; family Pteroclidae; genus Pterocles; species Pterocles gutturalis. The sequence continues at coordinate 27,936 of NW_010102365.1, forward strand.
AAAATTTTGTTTCAGCGTAACAAAATGTTCTTCAGTGTTGTATAGTAGGTTCTGTCTTCAGGAGGAAGAGACAGAAACAGTGGTAGGAAAGTTTTCAGTTATTTTGTCTCAAGACCAGTGACGAATGGGAGGAACAAGCAGTGAAAAGAATGATGCAATCACAGACAGAATTCTATGTTGGTAAATGAAAAATAGACAAACAGAGAGTTTACATACTGTGAAGTCATAAGTCAATCAAAGAAGGGGAAGGATGTTAGCCTAAGATATTGGACATAGTGTATTATCTAGCAACATTTAGTGAGATGGCATGGCTACCTCTACAGTGCTAAACACAAGGGAGCTAGAACCCTGACTCAAGACCAGCAAGCTCACATCCGTACAGCTAAATTCTCTGTCTCCATAAAGCAGGACAGCCAGAACCATATTGCTTATAGAGAATGACCTGGACACATGTGGAGCCCCAAATCATGCCTGAGAATTGCCTGGGAGAGCTCCAGTGGCCTAGTGACAGTAGCATGCCAAGGGACATGGTAACAATTTAGTAGTGAAGGTAGCTGTGTTCTGATGCTTGGACATGTGCTGTCATCTCATTTCATTTTCTAGTTTAGATGCAGCTGACCATTTTTCTTTTTAAAGCAAGCTGCTGTTTATTCAAACTTGCATAGTGCACACCGAAGTACCATAGTTCCCTGTGTACAAACTAAACCTCAGAAAGCCTGTGCCACTTTAAAACAGCTTTCTTCAAAAATAATAATATCGTGATTAGGAAGAAGACAGAGGCAGGAGGAAGAGAGTCTGAGGGATTTAGAATAAGAGGAAGCAGGCTCTAGGGCAAGGGGGCAGTTTGAGAACAGGCTGGTTCATTGCCCCCTGTACAACCTGGACTGCAGAAAGTGAAGGGGAGAGGACAGGAGTTACAGACATCTCTAGCTTATCTGTGAGACTAGTTGTACCCACTGTGTGAGAATAATCAGGCTTTACATCCAAAACTAAATAGTTAATAGAAATGCCTCAGAAAGCAATATTTTTTTTAGTAGGTGTACAGATGGGTATGTTTGTAGATGATGACATTTTCATAACAAAATCTGAATTAAAAATTTCTGCCTTGACTAATGATTTAATGCTTTCTATATATTAAATAAATTTAATCACCTACTTATTGGCATTTTGGTGCATCATCTTTTTGCAATAGATCTTTCTATTCCTGCACTATAGTTTATTAGAAAACTCTAAGACCTTTCAGGTCCTCTAAACAGACATTTCCAACAGACAGCTTTTGAGGTTATGATTAATTCATTTTTCCTCTGACAGCAGACTCACCAAGAAAACATATGTTAAGGATGAGCTTTTAATTTAATTTTTTTAAATCTTATAATAACCAAAAACTATTAAAAAGTAAATATATTGCTTCATTTTCATTTCAGTTTAATTCCTTATATAGGAAGATAAAAGGCAAGGGAAATTTATCACTGGTGTATGCTGATGTAACTTCTTACATACGCTGAATGGGTGTGTGGAAGTGCAGAGAGTTATGGCAGAGTTAAATTTGCCTTCATGTGTGCTTGCTTTATGGCAGAGTTAAATTTGCCTTCATGTGTGCTTGCTGTTGAGCAGCCATTTTAAATACAAATGATACCTAGACATCTTGGCAGCCATTTAGGTCATTCCTTTCCTTCTGAAACTGAAAGGGTTGTAAGGGATGATATCCAATACGAACAAAAATGCTAACTCAGATGCAAGCAGAGGTAAACACTAATTTTCAGTGCAGGAATTAGAATGCTTCACTGTGATCGTGCTGTGGGGTCTTTCACACTTAACAGCTCCAGATTTAGGCTACTGGTTTGCTGCTCTTCTAAAGACCATGCATTTTGCCAGGCTCACCACCTCAGAGAATGGCCTCAACAGATACCATAACCTGAACAGTGTGGGGCTGGTTCCATGTAAGTGTGACAGGTCTCCTGGGGACATAATTGGCTTTAAGGAAAGAAGACATTACTCCTTCTATATCAGTGCCCCTGTGCCCACAGGCAGCCAAGGATCTGGGTCTGCCAGAGGCTTTTTGGAAGAGAAACGAAGCAGTTATGTGGTCAGTATACATACGGTGGCATTTCAAAAGGTTGAATGTGTTAAATCCCAATGGACTGGACAAACTCCAGATTGCTTAGTTCTGATGAATCACTTTTTATGTATTTATGTGTACTGAGTATGCTGTCAGAATTAAATGAAAACTTGGTCCAGCACTCATCTGCAAAAATACAAGAATGTAAGGATTTACAGATGAAACCAGGTAACATCATCCAGCTCATGGCATGGTCCTACAGTGGCCAAGAGACAATGACCAGGGGAAGTTTGAAAAAAATAAGCCAACATGCAGTGATTCTCCCCTGCTAACCTTCTTGCCACCTTTTAGGTTTCTTGTTTGTGACACTTTATGTTCTGCATCTTCCCTGCCCTGCCTGTTTATGGCTAAATAAATTATCAAATCCATAAACAGCTTCCTGCAATAGCAAAGCTGGGGCACAGCTGCACCAAGCATAGCGCTCTCGAGCTGTGAGCTGATAAATCCACATATAGTTGAATGTAGTTCTAAATTTGACCCTAAATCCCTTTGAAAGTGTGATTTAATCTCCTGCGTCATGTAAGTGCTTTTAAAATGTTTACATCTTTTCCTTTATGATGTTATTTGTACTTTTGATGTTCAACTGTGCATTACGGAAATTGTGATACAGTTCTTGTGATCTTTCATTTTTGCCACATGTAAAGGTATGGCACATGCCCAATGTCTATGTTATTTATGTTTTGACTTTAAACTGTTTGTTGCTTTTACTGGGAATACATTTAAATTGGGAATTGGTGTATTGACTAGTTATAGCCAATTGTAAAACTACAGAGACTTGGTGAAGCAAGCAAATAACCATACTCAACAGTATTCCTATGCATGGGAGTAAAGAGCCTTTACTAACAAAAGACAGGTGGGCTACACTATTATTCTTTGATTAAACAGTGAATAGCTATTTACAAAATATAATGCTGCTTCTCTCTACTGATTTATAGTTCTCAAATAGCCACAGGGGTATTGCTAATTACACAGCATTTGTAACATTACCTCTACAGTGGTACCACAATAATTCATTTTGGGGTTTCCAACAATACCCTAATTAGTAAATTTGACGCTTTCTTTGGCCCTTGATAAGTATCACTGTTATAGTTCAGGCAGTTAAGGTAACAGCTTTCATTCATAAATTTCTCTTTCCATTCTTCTGGCTTGATATAGTTATGTACAATGTGTTGTGATTTAAAAACAAGCCAAGCTTTATTCTGAAATGTACGAACAAGACTGGTGTATAATAGATGAAAAAGGTACTTTTTCCCTCTGATTAAAGCTGGTAAGACTTCAGCGGGGAAAGGAGGTAAAGAACTGGGTCCAGTTTTGCATTTCAAGAAATACAGAGGAAGTCTGGAAGAGACTGACAGGAACAATCAGGAAATATAATTTATGGGGCAAAAAAATCAGGAATAGGATTTGATCCAGAAAAGGTAAGACTGTGAGAAGAGTTAAGTCACTCAGAATGTAAAGCAGCAGAAACTTATGAATGTTGAACTGCTTCCCTGGGCTAACAGAGAAGGTAGAAAAACTGGATTCATTTTCTATGAAGATTTTGCTAGATATTAGCAAAAATCTTCCTACCTATGTGGGTAGTGAGTCATGCTGAAACTAGGAAATGTTAGTCTGGTGATAAATAGAATGAGTTAGACCAACCCGTGTTTACATGCAGCACTCAATCCTACTTCAGTATTGAGAGAGGGAAGAGAGGTCCATTGAGGTCCCTTCTAGCCCTTCAGTTGTTTGATTTAAAGAACAAAACCTTCTCTTTACATACCTTCGATGTGAAGCATAATTTCCAGTAATATGCCCAGAGCCATCACACCCAGGGGTGGGACACCTAGAAAAACAATACAAGAGATATGGAGCAGTGTTACTGACAGGAAAGATATAAATTCCCATTAAAAATTATTTATTGGCTCAGTCCTTGTTTCCACAGGTGCCAGCCCTGGGGACCTCTAGCCATTGCTAAACCTGAGCTTAATTCCACACTGGGGAGAAACATACTTTTTTCATTCATCAAATGTTTTTGCTTGCTACTCCTCACCTAGACACTCAAACACTTTCTGGATATCTCTAAGATCAGCAGACTAGTGGAGATTTCCAGCAGCAGCCTGACATCCCCGCACGACCAAGAATGAGTAGAGTTGACAGCAAATGGAATATCCCCATGGAGTATGCTTAGGTAATGGCTAACATTACAGCGAGCCGGTTTTGTTTTTCATCAGGGTTATTGCTTTAATCCCACTGCACAGTATCATGAGGTCGCACCATGGAGATGCCCCTCCACCTCTCCATGAAGCAAAGGAGATGCCTATGCAAAAGGAAATGTGTAGACGGGGCAGTAATGCTGGCCTCTTGCAGACAGATGGTAACCCACGCAAACACTCTCAAAAACAAGCTACAGCACCAGAGAAGTCACTGATACAGCCATCAGTGGAATTTTTAATAGTTAAATGACATAAGAGTTGTCAAAGAAAATGGGTGGCTTTTTCTACATTGCAAAGATGATTGTGATCACCACAGAATAAGCTCAATTATAATGCTAAGTAAAATCATTAGCTGGTATTTGAACTGCTACACTAAATCACAGAAAAGACAAAGGAAGAATTAATTTAAATTCATTTTACTGAACAGACGAATGCAACATGAATTCCAACAAGTCACTTTTCTTGAGCCTGAGTTTTGAATTTTAGCCATGCTTTAAAGCTTCACTTGATGAAAGCATTCAAATTCAAAAAAGCATGCGCACAAATGCAGATGTTGCATTCTGAAACACCAGATTTCCATAGCATTGAATTATTTCACTGTTTGAATGCAGAGTCCATGCAGACTTTGGTTTTCACACTTTAGTTACATGTGGGCTTTCCTCAAAGTTGGTCCATACTGGTAAACTTTTGTTTCACTAAGTTTTCTGCAGAGACTTTAATTTTTCTTAAAATCAGGAATTAAGCAACCCAGAATTCAGTGCAATGGGGCTGTCATGTTCCTTGAAGCTGAATTTTAGCTCTTTAAAGCTAGTAAGAATTATGTACCTTTGAGGAGTTCAGCAG
>NW_010102365.1:33123-44484 GCF_000699245.1 Pterocles gutturalis
AACTTCAAATATGATTAATGAAATCTTGAAAGAATTAAATTAAACTGGAACTTGTTAAATGGAGTTTTCATATGGTCTTCATCTGGACCGGCTCAGTTATTTATCAGAAAACATTAAAATACAGTAGCACTTCCAGGATGTAAGCTGGTAAAACCTCTGGGGCTCACTACATCACTGAAATTTCTCTTCTATATAACAAACAGCCTGTGTGCTTTAAACAAGATGTCTAAGCAACATCCTTAAAAACAATTCTTCTTTTCTCTTGCTTTACATCTTTGCACATGGCCAAGTATAAGACCATGATCTTGACTAGAAGGTACAAGTATTACTGAGATTCTTAATATCTTAAAGACCAATTTACAAGTTGCCATCACACATTCATTTTTCTGCTTTTAGAAAGATAAAAACCCTGACTTTTGCATAGTTTCTTCTGACACAAATTAAGTAAAAATATGGCTCTCAGTGAAGAAGTCATAGCTGTGTCTGTTATGGCCCTTACCGTTCATTCTTTGCTGTGCCTGCACCTGGCCAATGCAAACTATTTATTTAAGTTAGAAAATAAATGGTTAGGGCATCTTATATGAAGGGTCTTATATTTTAAATACTTCATATCTAAATATTTAGATGTTCTCACTATTTTTATTTTTTGGCAAATGTTTTAAGGTCTGCAGAGAGTCAATCTCTTGCTTCATGTATTTTTTTTAAGGCTAGGTATCTTCAGTGATCTGCAATTCCTGTTTCCTACTTCCATCAAGACCAGCTGTATCACTGAAGCCTGACTGAAGCCTCTAAAGAAGTTGAATCAAAAGATATGGGAATAAGAATTAATTAAAGGAATTAACTGAACTTTGGCTCTGAATGTCCATGGCATTTAAATGAATAAATGAGAACAAGGAGCCATGAGACTGTTCCTCTGCAGTCTATCTAAGGTACTACAAGGATTTCTTTATGAATCCATGCTATTTGAAACCACCATTTTCCTCTACAGACTTTTCAATCCTTTTGAGAATAAGCTATTATCAAACTGAACAATGGTTTTTCTCATCTTTTCCAAGACTTTTGCTACAGGGAGGTATGACTAATAGTGTCTTAACAAACAGGATTTATAACATGTACCAGTATATCCAATCAATCAGCCCTCAAATTAGACCATTACACCTCAACCATTTGGACAGTCTTACACAATTTAAAAACTAGCTTATTTCTGTGTCATTTAAAAAAAAAAAAAAACCAAACCCCTTAAGCAACTGAAGCTAAAGAGGAAATCATTCTGCTGTAAATTCAACGGAGAAGCTTCACAAAGGGCTCTGTACAGTTCACATCGGTTTAAAATCATACGTCTGATTAAACCAAAAGAGATTTTTTTATGTAGGCAAGCATTTTAGAAAGACCTTTCAGATTTTTATTTTGGCACTATAATATTTGTTTTCAAGTCTCATAATCTTATACTGACCTAAATTTAACAGATTAAATGAGAGCTTACTGCAGTTGATAAGAACATTTTAAAACCCTGGAACATCTCTATTTACTGCTCTTTCCATTCTATGGGAAGTGCTTATAACCACTGTAAAATATAAGATGCAGATATACAGCAGTCTCTTTCAACTATAAAATTATTAGAATATTTATTTGCTAAGCAGATTAGATAAGGAGACAACTGCAAGTCCTTGTACCATTGAAATTGTGAGTCTGTATTTTCAGAATGTCTGATCATATATAGGACTTGCATATACCCTACTACTTTATGATCAACTTCTGCCTACACATATCTGGCTTAACCGATCATACACACATTCAACAATGCCAGAAAAGTGTGTGTACAGGTGCTTATAAGAGGCAAGTGATGTGAAACCCTTTGAAAATGAACATCAGACTAAGTGGAAAAAGAGATACACAGTTTCTTCACTTACTTAAAGTGAATGTAATTTGGCAGGATCAGAAGCTTATTTGTAGACTTTACGTAATAGCTTACTGCAGCAAAGGAAATACTTTAGTACTGTAATGAGTGAGGTGACAAAAGGAACTCACTCTGTAAAGAGTGAAGTTCACAAGATATAACACTAGCACTTCACCACAAATTCAGGGCTTCCAGTAAAAGAAAGTGCTTGTCAGTGAAGGGGAATGCAGTCAGCACTGCCTTGATGTGCCATTCATTTTACAGAACATCTCAGAGAAGCTTTTTTGGAAACATAAGCATAAGCAGAAAGCAGGGCAGGCAACAACAGCTGTGGCAGCTGTATTCAGTATTGGGCTTAGATAAAAAAAAAGGTGAGAGCCAAACTGAGATAAATACACTTAAGCCCCAGTACCCATTCTTCACCCAGAAAAGGACTGAAAGTGTGCAGCAATTAAAAAAAGACTTTTAGGAACGTGAAGGAACTGAAGGAGGTTCCTGGGAGTGCGGAGGAAAGGGATGCAGTGCCCAAATGGGCTCTGGGAGGGTTTTTTCAAATGCCAATGGTTAAAAGTCTTTCTGTAACTTCAGCTCAGAAAAAAACCCAGCTCACATCAGCATAGCAGACTACAAATAAGATCCACATTTAACCCTGTATTCCTAGGCTTTCATCTAGGTCTACAGGAGCTAGAAAAGCTTACATGTAGCTTACATATTTAGATTTATAGCTCAACTAGCATGAGACCAAATAGGATGTTGCACAAAGGTGTAAAGACAGAACTGAGGTAGTTTTATTCTCATTATTGTGTATAGCTTTGGTTGACTTACTTTTAAACTTTATTTTAAAACAAAGTATTTCTGAAACATACCAATAAAACAAAGATACAGTAATCTGCAATATAATGAAACCACTTTGTTGGGGGTTTTTGGTGTTGTTGTTTGGGTTTTTTTTTCTCCTTTTAGAGATTTTACCACAAAATGGCAATAACTTTTTGGAACCAGAAGGATTGCACTTCTGCATGGAATAGGCAGTGCTCATGGAAGCTTTAGCAGTGCACACAGCCTGACCACAGCTCAGAGCCTGGGCTCAGGCTCGGGCTCAGGCTCCCTCTCTCTCTCTCTTTCTCTCTCAGAAACCTTCAGTTGAGATTCATCAACCCAGTGAACTCTATTTCCATCTCAGTCAAATCTTGTTTTTAAGGTTTGACCAGTTTATATGTATAAATCCAAATGTAAACCTTGGACCTAGAATTATACAAGCCCAGATTTAGCATATCATGGAAACAAAAGTTGGGTCATTGTAACTCATGGCTGCATTTTTTGCTAAATAGGATGATAATGTTTAACTTAATAATCAGAGAGAGTTTTAGCAACTGTAACCAACATAACTTCTCTTCTCTCTGTCTCTCGCCCCTTCAGCCACCCTTGGCCCTTTCTATGCCCTGTACCAAAGCCCTCTCCCTCTGCACACTATCAGACCCACTGCCCTTGTCACTACAGCCTGGTTTTCTCTAAGGAATAGGCACGGTATTAAGTTAGGCTGCAGTTTTCACAGGAATTGACAGGTTTGTACATTATCTGTACTTTTTCTTAGCTATCACTTTTGGGGGATTAATAATAACACTCAGTGGACACCCTAAAAATAAAGAAATAATGACAGTCATTAATAAAGGTGAAGAGCATTGCCAATACTGATTATGGCAAACTGCTTTGACATTTTATTTTTATGCTGAGGAAATTTGCTCCCATGGAATTGAAATTACACCATTAATTTCTCTCACACTGGCAAAGCCAAGAGCCATCACATAGTAATCCTTTCTAGGACCCACCAAGCTATACTGGGATTCAACTGCAATGGGTTGCTACAGAATACCTTTCAAAACTTGCTATTGGTAAGCTGATGTATCAGCTCTAAAGACAGATGTCACTTTTATTGTCTGGTTTAGAGCACTTAGCACCTACTACAGTGTGGATGCAATCTTCCATTGAGTAAGTAAATGAACACACACATAAATAATATAGTCTACCAGACAGAATATATATCCTATAAATTACTAATTACATATTTAAAGCCGAGGTAGCTAGCAACCCAAAAGAAAAATCATATTGAATTTAACAAGGGAGTAAATCAGTAAGTTGTGCAAAAATTCAGAATGTTCTTCAGGATGTTCCACACTGCAAAAGAATTGTGATTTAATAGAAGATTATATGTTTCCCATAGTTTTATTTTGACCGTGCTGTCAATCTCTATAATAGATGTATGATTTTCTGTTGAAGGTACAGAAAGGCTAGAGAAATATAATTGTTTCCTGTGGGACTTTTTCATAGCAGAATGGAGAATTTTTTATTGTCTGGTGGTTTCCATGTATTTGAAACTGTGTTTTATTTGACTGAATCACCAGGAATGGAGTACATAGGTTGAGAGGCTGGAAGACAGACACAATAATACTTTGCATTTCTAGCTTTCATCTGAAGATCTGAAAGTATTTTACAAACATTAATGGATAAAATCTCACAATACTGCTTGCAAGAAAGGATGAATTTGGCAGAGGAAAACTGGGGCACAGAGAGGCTAAACGACTTTACACAGAAGAGGAAATGGGTTAGAAATAGAGATTCTTATTCACTGCTCTGTTTGCAGCTATAAAGCTATATGTCTTCTGAAAAGACACAGAGATCCATAAACAAAATATCATGCTTTTTTTCCTAGTCAGGTAGTCCAGAAACAAAAGGTTACAAAAGTAAGCCTGTAAAGATGTGTTTGCAGTTCCTTGAATTGAACATGTGAGGAAGGATTTAAAAAGGGGAGTGGGCAAAAAAGGGAAGGGACAAGGAGCAGCTTTGTCAAATGAATAAACTGAGTTTTCTGTAGGGTATGGTAAATTTATTGTATGTCTATGCCTCTAGAAATTTGAGTGCTTGTCAAAAAGCAGTATGCTTGCAGCTCTTGACAAACAAGTACTATATTTAACTATGTAAGAGGCCAAAAGAGAGAACAAGTTTTCCTCCAGTTCTTTCCTACACCACTCACCACTGACCTGCAGGGAGCACTCCAGGTAAGAGGAGATATCAGAAACAGCTCTGTGTGGTCCTCAGCGGAGATTTTTTAGCCACGGGTGTGTTCGTAAAAGTCAGACTTGTGGTTATTGATACAAAAACACCTATTTAGCAGGAACTGGACAGAAACCAGCAACTCATTTTGCTTTTATCTTTGTGAGCAGTCAGAGCAATGCCTCCCAGCCATTACTATTCTAGATGTGTAAATCTCTAAATATTAGTTTTGGTCCCAGGTATTTTAGTAGATTGTCAAGCTCTAATTAAGTATGTGAAGTGTGATCCTTTTCCTCATGAAGACACAGATGAAAAGCTGTTGTCTGGTCTAATTCCAGTAGGAATACAGATGTTTTTCCACTTCCGCCATGTTGTCTTTTATTGTTTATTTTTTTACCATAGCATTTTACTTCTGAATTCCTAGTGCTGGTACTTTATTTTGCTACCTAGACAAAACCTCTCTACCTACACAACCTATCTGTGAATTTGCAATTAAAAACTTGGTTCTTCTCTCTTCTCTTCTCTTCTCTTCTCTTCTCTTCTCTTCTCTTCTCTTCTCTTCTCTTTTTTCCTCAGTGAAGCTGCACATCTACATACTTCTCCACTCTTAATTTTACTCCTTCCTTTTTCTTTCCTGATGTCTCTTTCTTCATATTTTCAGTCTGTTATCCTTTCTCCTACAGAGGAGCAAGAACCTCCATTTTCTTTTGCCCTATGGCTTGCTTTCCATCCATATTCCTCTGCAGCATTTCTTGCCCACATACTACTTCTTCCTTTTCCAGATCCTTTTCTTTCCTCATTGTTTCTTCTTGTCACTTTTAAATTTTCTCTTTCTTGCTTTTGTTTCTTTTTCTTCTGTCCCCTTTGGCTCGTATCTTAATTCTCTGTTCCTCCCTCATAATTTCCTCCTTTCATGATCTCTAATAACCTTGAAGTTGACAGTTCTTTCTTCTTTCCTCCTCTTTGTTGTTTCTTTACATTATCTCTTCTTTCATCACCTTCTTGTCCTCCTGCTCTTTTCTCCCAGCTGACTTTATCTTTCCTTTAGTCTGCATTGCCTGTGGTCCTCTCACATTGCTGAGATGACTGGCTGCACATTGCATCCTTGCATGAGGAGAGAAAATGCTGTATGTTGTGAAACCTTAACATAGGATTTCTTGGCTGCCAAGACGTAGAGTATTTTTAAGTGTCTTGCACTCTTTTATTTTCATTACAGTCCTTGCAAGCTTTATCACTGGCTTCAAAAGAAGCAGAATTAGGTTAGCACTGGGCACTTCTGAAAATTGCATTCAGAGCTCATTTGAAGCTCATGAATTGGTTCAAGAGGCAATATAAACTCCATGGGACGTATGCAGATAATGACTGTTTCAGGGGATCTTGAGTCTATGGTTTCATGTTCAAGGCTAAACCTATCTTCTAGTCCTAATAAATATACCTACAAAAGCATGTGAAGTCAGACTCTTACAAATATCAAAGGTTCGTAAAGATGCACTGCAAGTCAAAAATAAAAAAGAAGTCAAATTCAGATTCATATGTTAATTATTTACCTGTATTCAGACCAATTAGAAGGAGTACTTAATCACACGAATTTAGTTTTAGCAAAAGTGCTAAATATTACTTTTTCATATGTAAAATACTGCTAACATTTCTTACTTAGATGAATTCTTCTGACACAACAGGCCTCATTGGAGGTAGTAGAAAAATTTAAAACCCCCAACGAAAGCAGATATAAAGGAAGATTTGAGGAAATAACAAGAGCCAGAAAAAAAAAATGTGGTGGAATGGCAAATGACTGAATTGACAAAAATCTTCTTCCATCTTGTCAGCTGCTTTTTGTCATTGGGCCTAGTGCAGTTCCAGTAGGAATGGGCAGGAGATCAGGAGATCCAGGCAAAGATCACCCTGGTGGGGCATTACTGAGCCCTCTCAGAAGACAATCAGGTGGGAGATTGGAAAGAAGTGTAGAGTGGAAGGATTTGTTGTTACCACTTTCACTGTACGGTATTCCTATCCATGAGGGAATGATGCCAGGCCTATGGAGCTAGTTCATGCACGAGACTAAAATGATTTTGGCTCAGAGGCTTCATGGAGTAACTTCAGTCTTTTCTATCTCTGATGAGAGATTGCTCTCTCTCTTTGCCTCTATAAATCCCCAGCAACTGAATGGTCCTAAACTGGGTATGGCTGACTGCATACTCTTCTCCTTAGGTAAAACTTAATTAATTCACTGGACTTTCCATATATACAATATTTCTGTCCTTAGCTGCTGGTATTATCTGTATTGCATTCCTTTTTTTTTGAACTGTGCGGGGGTGAGAAAGAACAATATATGCCTTTTAATTACACTGAAATCCATTTTTCCCATAAGCAGACTAAAATGCATCATGCTGGCATTTAAAATATTGCTGTGCATTTGAATGCACAGATACACACGATGTGTTTAAATTAATTATATCGCTTTAGAAAAAACATTCCTATGCCTTCAGTCACCGCCTCTGCATGCTGCCTGTTCTGCTAGCAGTCAGGACTTCCCAGCTTCCCCTCAGCAAGTGCCATGATGTGCTGCCCACTCTTCTCACATCTAGCTGCCTAACCACCATATTGCCACCTAACATGCCAGTTGCCAAAGGCATGATATGTGCTTAAATAGCTTCTGTGCACTACCCAGGGGGTGCTCCGTTCACAGAAGCTGCCAGGGGGAAGCTGTGAATCAGCTCTCTCCCTGGGCACCTTGCCCATGCTTTCCCTCCTGCCAGCGTTGCCTGCCTTGGAGGCAGCACCAGCCAGCTGCAGATCCCCTCCCCGCGGCAGAGAGCACTTCCTGGCACCACGGATGAATCACTTCCAACATATGCAAATTCAAATGTTCATTTCCAAACACCTCAGCCTTTGGAGAAAAGCTTCATTTTTACAGTGAAGGAATAACATAAAATGATTCAGGCACGGAGAAAAACGCAGAAGATAACCCTAAGAGAGCATACCTTACAGCCAGGATCAAAGTGAGTTCTCTCCTAACAGCATTGTTGCAAGCCTGTGCTTGGAAAAGAAACAAATCCACATGGGCTTTTTTTCAGTAATTTTGGGTAAACACATTTGTTTCTGAAGAAGAATGTCCTATTCCTGCTTGGTCTATTAAAACGGGAACAACTAAGCATCTCAGGAATATCTCCCACACAGACACTGCACAGCAAGATTGGTCCAGTCAGGGTCTGCAGAACAGCCAGTGACTTGTTTTGTCCTGCTCCCTGTATGTGAAAATGGGTCCAAGAGAAACACTTGAAGACAGTACCACAGGTATAGCATTTTGGTATTCTTCACCTTAAAAGATGCCTTCAAAAGCTCTTACAACTGGCTTAACTTTTTTGTTTATGATATAAATGGAAGTTTTAGCACATAGTTAAATTAAAATTAGGTCAAATGCTGAGTACTATGAAAATACATTCTTTAAAGTAGGGAAGTTTTCCCCTGATAAGAGATTTACATTGTGGTTAGTTCAGTAGCCTCCTGGTTGCCTTAAACACGGTAAAATTATGAATTGCATAATTCTTGAATTGTTGCCTCTATATTGCTGCTTCTTCCATGCTCTGCTCTTTTGTACTTTATATATCTTCTCCCAGGTGAAGCAATTACCAAATTGTGTCTGGTGGGCACAGCAGTATGACCTTGGATCTGTCACTTCTTGAGTCTTTCCTGGAGGTCTGGGATGACTTCAAAATCTACAGATCTGGAAGATGCAAAACATTCAGCACCTCCCCAAGAAATGCTGAGAAAAGGTGCAACATTAGGACTGCTAAAAGTAGAGGACACAAATTAACAACATCCATATAGTCTGTGTCCTTAAGAATCCACTAAAGTCATTGGGAAGAGAATGGGCATAATCCAGCATTAGCCATTCCTTAGCATTCTGTTAATCCGGTTTTCATTTGAACAGAACTGTTTAACTTGTGCATGCACAAATACTTGAGCAAGAGAAGGACTCTAGAAGGTCACAGAAAAGGAGACAGTTGGATCAAATGTAAGGGGGAAAGGAAAAGACTGAGAGGGAAGGATGGAAAGAATAAGAGCATGAAGAAAGTCCAATTTATATGTTCTCTTTCAAAATAGTATCTCAAATATTGGTATGAAAGACTAAGCCTACAAAATATTTCTAGCCCTATATAATTAAGAAAGAAGCAGGAGTCCTACCTCTAATGAGAGTACTCTCAGTCTAGTATTATGACAAAGCCATAAGTGAATATGGTTTTAAACATCTTTGAGTTATCTAGGAATACACATGGGCAGCATGAGGGCTCCGAAGTTTGAAAAAAAAAAAAAACTTTAAAATAATCCAAATGACATCAAATGTAATGGGCTGAAATCTTTGCCACTATTAGCAACTTGTTTCTTACTCTCAGACTTCAAAATCTCTTCTGAATGTATATGCTTCTATCTGAAAACATGTACCATCCAATAAAAGCAACAGGCTAACTTTTGGATAAGGGGAGCAAACTCTCAAGGGTTTTGCTTTGCCAGACAGATACTACTTTCTATTTTGGGGGTGAAGAGTCAACAGCAAAAGAGTAAAATACTTCCGTTTTCATTTCATGAAAACAAGCAGCTTTTTCCCTCTAGGCCTAAAAACATTTGTCAGAAGCCCAAGTGAGGAAATGTGAAAATACTGAGTGTGAATTATATCAGACTGTGAGAGGCAGTCTGGTCTAGTAAGAAGGCTAATGAACGGTACAGCTAAGGGAAATATAGCTTTGCCACTGATTTTCTGTGTGAGTTTACACTAATCTTCGAGCAATTCTCAGACATGCTTTAATTTTTGTTGTGACTGATTTGAGACTCATGCTCCATCTACACTGACTTATAAGTACAACCTCATAATTTACTTAAATTTATGTCAGGCCTGCAATGTTAAGCAAGACTTAATTAACACTGAAGGGAAAAATTCTTAGGGCGAGTCCAGTCAAGAACTCATCTGCAGGGAGGACAAGTTGGGCATGACCACAGCTATGCCCACTCCTACAAGCACTCCAGACTACTGCCTTGAGGTAGTCTCAGCTGGTAGACAGTGGGTAGACAAATCAGCCCTAATGAAGTAACACTTAGGAGGGTACAACGTCTTTTGTATTCCTCCCAGTACTCTGAGAACTACAAACACTAAGTTGCAAGTTCGGATTGCTGAAACACATTTCAGGGTGATTATGGGCCTGGAGCTCTTGATATATGAGGCCGAGAGACCTGGCTTGTTAATTTTTATGAAGAAAGATTGAGAAGCTGAACATAAGCCAGCAATGCATGCTTGAAGCCCAGAAGGCCAACCGTGTCCCGGGATGCATCAAAAGAAGAGTGACCAGCAGGTTGAGGGAGGTGATTCTCCCCCTCTACTCTGCTCTCGTGAGATCCCACCTGGAGTACTGCATCCAGTTCTGGAGTTCTTGGCACAGGAAAGACATGGACCTGTTGGAGCGAGTCCAGAGGAGGGCCATAAAGATGGTCAGACGTCCTACCATATGAGAACAGGCTGAGAGAGTTGGGGTTGTTTAGCCTGGAGAAGAGAAGGCTCTGGGGGAGACATTACAGCAGCCTGCCAGTACCTAAAGGGGGCTACAGGAGAGATGGGGAGGCACTCTTTATCAAGGAGTGTAGCAACAGGACGAGGGGTAATGGCTTTAAGCTGAAAGAGGGTAGATTTAGGTTAGATATTTGTAAGAAATTCTTTACTGTGAGGGTGGTGAGGCACTGGATCAGGTTGCCCAGAGAAGCTGTGGATGCCCCATCCCTGGAGGTGTTCAAGGCCAGGCTGGATGAGGCTTTGAGCAACCTGGTCCAGTGGAGAGTGTCCCTGCCCATGGCAGGGGGGTTGGAACTAGGTGATCTTCAAGGTCCCTTCCAACCCAAACCATTCTACGATTCCATGAAAAATGTAAGAAATCTTGTTGCTCTCTATGACTAGCTAACAGAATGGTGTGGTGAATGCGTAGTAAAAGTTTTCTCAGAGCTGCACAACTGAAGAATGAGAGGCAACAAGGATGAGGTTCATCATGGGAAAGCCAAATTCATTACAAAGGGAGAAATAACCAGACTGGTCAAACACTGGAAGAGGTTGTGGGAACTCTAGCCTTAGAGATACTCAGAATGTGACTGAACAAGGTCCTGAGCATCTTCCTCTAACTGACTTGGTCTGAGCAGAAGTTTGGACTAGTTAAGGTTTGGAGGTCCTCGCCTACATGGTCTTATAATTCTGTAATACGTCTTAAAAGCTGTATCAGAGAGCATAATGTTTGGCCTCCTATTGGCAGTACAGATGCAACCTTTCCTTACAGGCTCACTTCCAGAAAGAGCAAACACTGTCATTCTACTTTATTTCAGTTCCTTCTTGATAGGTCAAGATAAACCATCAACCAATTTCACAGAATCACAGAATCACA
>NW_010102366.1:0-7940 GCF_000699245.1 Pterocles gutturalis
CCCAGCCAAGGGCTAACCCATCACAGGTGGTTCGAGCTTCCCGAGGCAAAGGTGCTCCCTAAGACATCCTCTGGCAGTGCCCAGGTTTCATTGCAATGCAAGGAAGAGAGAGCAAGCAGAGGAACCCCAGCCCCATAAATGCTATACTGTGAACTGTTGCGTTTCTTCAGCTGAAATGCATTGAAATCAGTTGCTCTGCTTCGTGCTCCTGGTCCCAGCCAAGGAGGTAGCCACAGTAAAGACAAAGGCAGTGCAGGGCCAGCCTCAATGAGCTGCATAAAGCCGCTTTCCTGCACTGGCCTGACAGGGCCAAAGCTTGCCCTGGGCTACAAGAGGGAAGGTAAAAGCCAAGAAGCATGGCCAGAGGGCTGAGGGACTCAAAGCAGGACAGTAAGAGCCTGGCAACCCTGCAAGCACAGACATTGCCCTGCACCTCCAGCTCCGGCACTGCTGCAGCGAGGGAGAGCACAGTCATGCCAGTGAGCCAAAACCGGAATGCTGATGGCCGTAGGAAAAATAAATCAAATAAAAAGGCAGTAACCATGTGGAAAGCACAGTCTTCTAAAGCCCACCTGATCTGTGGAAAACTAAGGATAGCTAATAAAAGACCTTGTCAGATTCTTTCAGGAAGGTAATGGTGGTTGAAATTCTGCTTTCAGGAAACATAGAAAATCATCCTACATACTTTAAAACAGTGTTCTGCCTAAGCAGCATCAAACTGTGCCTTGAATAATCTCTCATCAAAAGCTTCACTTCAAGCTGGAAAGATTCAGTCACTAAAACTCAGCTGGTTTTATCCTAGTCATTATCTGAATATGGGCATTTCCATTGGAAAAAAGGCATTTTTAGGTTCACTGCTGCTCCAGAAATCTAAGACTGAATGTTATATTACATAGGCTGAACCCAGGCTACAAAAAAAAAAAAAAAAAAAAGAAAGGAGATATTTAGTTATATACATGGTCTCTGAAGAATAATTATGAAGAGCCATAAGATGTCTCATTCTCAGACCATTTCCTGAGCGCTCATGTCTTGTATCTGTAGTTTTATTAGTCATTTTTCATTTCCTCTCCGAAACATTGATTGGATTATTAGTACCTGGATATGGTGGCATGAGATATCAACAAATGGAAATTATTGTGGAGAAATAGAGAAATACTTTGGAAGTGTACGAAGACAGACTGCTAACATCCATATACACTTCAGCAAACTAAGACTCAGGCATTTAATTCAAGCTGTCAGCCAAACTCTTTCAAACTAGAGGCAGAAATCCTGTGTCTCAGTGATTCATCCCACCTATCTTAGTGAATGACTGAATCACTGTAATTCACCTACTGAAGGTGCCTCTGCTTCTCCATTGATAGAGAGGGAGTAGCTGACGAGGACAGACCATATGCCCAACTTTAGACTGCTCAAGTTTGGCCAAATAGATCCCTATGTATCCTTTAACCTACTAAATTATCTGTAGAGTAAGCAGCAAGAGGTTCTCCAGAGCTGACATTCCCTGCTATGGGGAAAGCCAACATAAGATCAAAATGTGAATTAAGTTCATCTGAAAAAAAAAAAAAAAAAAAAACCAAACCAACAAAAAACAAGGGTGTAAAGTAATTGTACTTAGCCTGATAAGCGTTAAATAGTAACACAGACAGTTGAGAACATGCAAAACTTAGCATTAATAGCAGTGAACAC
Organism: Pterocles gutturalis; assembly: GCF_000699245.1. NCBI lineage: Eukaryota > Metazoa > Chordata > Aves > Pterocliformes > Pteroclidae > Pterocles > Pterocles gutturalis. The sequence goes on from NW_010102366.1 coordinate 1,687, forward strand.
ACCTCAGAACACTTGCAGTTTCAACCTTAGCCTTAGAGACAAATATCTAGTAAAACAAAATGGAACCCACCAGAAAGTTTGCCTCATCATCAGCCAGAGCAGCTCATGGTACTGTTTCTATCTCATCTACTTCTCCCTTGCTGATTAATATTTTCCTTTTCATAAGTCCAGTAGCAAAAAAAAAAAAAAAAAAAAAAAAAGGCAAAAAGTTTGTTTTCAACATTCTGGTATCAGTAGGGAAACAAAGCCACGATAAAAAGGACAAACAGGAACCCCACACCTGACAACAACGAAGAATCTTGCCTTCAAACATCACACAATTGGCTGACACTAATTTTTTTTATGGTTAAGCAGCTGTGTGACTCATTTATGTATGTTTTGCCTGCCTAGCACTAAGTGGACTGATGTAAATAGGAAGTGATGAGGAAAATCAATTCAGGGCAAACACATTTTTTTCAAGGCTGTAACAGGAAGAGATAGGAAGCCCGGGAAGATACTTGATAGATATTCAACTCTGTAGAAAAGAGGAAGCAGCATGTTGAAGCACTAAGCTGGTTATTTTGAGTTGTTGAACGGAAACGGGATACAGCACAGAAAGGATGCAGATAGGATGCATTTTGTTGCATAGCAACCCAGGGAATAGAAGCTCCTGTATATAACTGGAGACCATCTGCTAGTACGAGAGGGAGAGAAAAAACACGTGTTTAAAAGGGAAAAGGAAAAAAAAAAGTGCAATATTGAAGAAGGAAGTTTAACTACACTACATGAGCCAAGTCACCCCCGGTAAAAGTTTAAGAGACAGAAGGTCTTGAGTAGAAGTCACTGTGTGCAGCTTCCTATGACAGTATCTTTGTGTTGACTCTGTTCTTACAGAACCAACAGAACGGCTTTGGGGTAAAACAGGCAAACTGCCAGCCAAGATACTGCCAGTTAATTAATTTCCACTGAAGGCAGATTGCAACTTCTTTTATTTCCTCAATAATATTTACAGTAACTCTGCATCAACTTTTAGTATCAGCATTTTCCACAATGTGGTAGTATACTACCTATCCTCAGAGCACCACTCAGTCATCAGCTTCCGTGGGAATTTTATTCAACACAACAACTCCAACTCTTGGTACACCACAAATATAATTTTGCTCCTGTGATTAAATGTGACATATAAATATTTATAAATTTAACTTAAAAAAAAACCCTACATCTGTTTCACTGAGGAAAATGTGATTCAGGTTTTTCTCTGATGCATTGAATTGATGAAAATTTTATAGCAAAACATTTATTAGGAAAAGGAAGAAAAAAAGAAATTCATTCTGAAGAAGGCTTCTCCATTAACAGGTGAGGTTAGGAAAGAACAAGGAAAAGAACAGGAGCCCTGCCAGATGCTTCTGGAGCTACTGGTTTTACCTAAGAGAGACAACTCTGGTCCTGGAGGAGCTGGTACCCATAACTGCTAAACACCAGAGAACACCTGAAGGAAAGGGGACAGGCAGCAGGACAGAAAAGCGAGGCCCCATTGCAGGAGCATGCCAGTTATTGAAATGCCTCTGCACACACAGTTTAGGAAGGAAGAGTCTCCATGTACCTAGGTAGTCTGGAACGTCTCAGTCTCCAGACTTTGTTGCTGTATTCTGCTCCTCTTGGCACAGACAGACCATAGGAATAAGTATTGCTCTCTGCCTTAGTGTGTGTGGCTGTGGCTATAGTGAATACAGCTCCCACTTCTGCCCATCATTGTCCCCCATATGAGTTCATGGTACACTCTCACATATGGTTCCCCAATATTACTGGAAAAGGTGAAAAACAAATAGTTTTCCCTGTTTTTCTCATTCCAATTTCCCATTCTTTTCCTAATATTTTATTCTAAAGACATCTCAGATGAGCTTATTGTCATTTTCAGAGTCACACAGTGTGTAATTGTTGAGGAGAAAGTTGTTATAACCATCAGCGAAATTTATGGCCATGTACTCTGCTGCACTGAATATCTCCTAGTAACATTACGGTATTCCTTGGATTGTGTTTTTTGTTATCTAGTAGTCAATCATATGGGACTAGCAGTGGTCTTTCATGAAACATGGGCTCTCTTCTCATACGCACCACCCCGCAGTTTTAATATGCTCCCTGACCTGCTGGAGACTTCTTCTTCTCCAACTGAGGCAGATTTCCTGCCCTAAAGGAAAACTTCCCCTTCTTGCTGCCAGGTGACTGACTGTATAGCACAAGGCGGACAGGCCAGCACCTAACCCAGCAGTGAGGAGGTGGCAGAGGACCTTCAGTGGCACTAGGCTGGTGTCAGGAAGCCTGTGCTGCTCTTCTGCTGCATTCCAAACTGGGAGCATTGCCTCCATTTCCCACCTCACCCTTGGCTTGACTTTTTAACCCAAGCAGGGATGATTTCCCACTAAGGTTTGGTCTAGCAGCCCATGCTTTGTGTATTCCTTGCTACCTAATGTGTCAGATTAACTCATATCAAGGCTTAGGAGATTATGCTTCAGCATACATCCTAGTTTAAATACTGCTGTTTATGCCACCAGCAGAGTTCATCCCTGAGGTTGCACAAGCTGATTATTGTATGCAGGTGGCAGCATAAGCATCTACTTTTGAACACACACACACACACACGCGCACGCGCGCGCATATAAAAATTATAAAATAAAAAGATATAGCAATTATGAGAAGTCAGAATGAAAACAAGTACTCATTAAATTTGGCACCAAAACTCACAGTGATTTTGTTTTAAAAATTCTCTCTCCATTGTATATGCATCAGAAAACAGAAAATGTTGTAAAATCGGCTTATTGGTTTATTTCAGGAAAGAAAATCCTGAAAGTGTCTCAGAACTGCTTGAACATGAAGAACTTACAAGCTCTCATTAGATTATTATATTCTCCTCAAGCCTGTAACTTGAATTGCTTTACTTCACAAAGAGCTTCTCCAATACAGATAAAATACCAGAAATGTTCTGTTGCTTGCAGAAGCAGGACAGCTTTGCATCTCCTACAAGTGCCATGTGCCTCCCAGGTAAGTCAAACCAAACCTGCAATAAGGATACCCACAGATGTTTGTTCAGTGTTTGAAATATCTGGGACTTGTCCACCTACAAGTTTTTTTCAGGCAGCGAGCACTCCCGGAAACCAGCTAGCAGGGCTACAAGCAAGAAACACCTACACTCAGCAAGCCTTAGCACTGTTTTACTATGTGCTTTCCTCCCTCTCCTTCAGCCCCCTCCCCGACACACCCAAAAAAACCCAAAAAAAACAAAAAAAAACCCATTGCATGACTAGAGGAAATCATTATAATCCTGCTGCTCCCAGGGTTCACATTCAGTTGAGAAAATCTTTGGTAGAGCTCAGTAATGACTCTTTGTAATGCTCAGCTGCCCTTGGGCAGTAAAATACTTCCTCAGTAACTTCTCCTGCCGTATGCTGATTATGTAATACCAGTATATATTTTTCTTCTCTGGCACACTGTCAGGCTGCAGATTATTCTAGCATGACAGATGGTAGGAGTCACCCTCTTGACCAGCAGCATATGCAAATCCCTAATGACCCTCAGGAAAAATCTTTACCTTAAGGAGTAGAACCCCTAAGTGGCCAGGGAAGAGTTTTCTGCTCTTCTTTTGGGAGTGGCAGGTGTTGGGCACAGCCTGAAAGACAGATACTGGTCCAGACTGAAGACTGGTCCAGTGAAGGCCAACAGCCCCTCTATCAGCTATTCATTCTCAAAAAAAAAAAAAAAAACCAACAGTGAAGAAAAGCATGCTGGTCTGTCTGGCATTTGGAAAACGTAGGAGGTAGAACATACACCTGATCAAGCACTGACACATCAATCTGTCCATGTGAACTCTCCCCTGCCCTGGCACTGGCCTGATTACAGAGGGAAGGAAGCTGATCTGGAACAGAAGTAAATAAATTCATCAGTCCTGCAGTAACACCCTGGTCCTACAGGAAAAATAACTAGCTTGTCTTGTAAGGAAAATGTTTTTCCCCTTCAGAGCTCACATAGGATACCCAGCATGTTCAAACGAGCTTTTCATCTGCCACTGACTGGTGGTCCCTATACTAGCAGTACCTGTGGCTGTCCTGTTGCTCATCAGTGGAGGCATTCAGGTCTTCCACAGAGGACCATGGAAGCCTCTGCTGCGTGAGGTGCCAGACAGAATTAATCTTTTACCTGAATAAAGCTCATAGTGCAAGCAAAACTTACTGAAACTGAAGTCATGCCAAAGCAATCATAGTGCCAGGCCATTGCCATGGCACGACATTTTGATTAGTTTTAATTGGTTTGAAATTAAAGTGTAAGCTCCTTGTACTTGGGACATCTTGTAACTTTAATGACTGATACAGTAAAATGCCTACGTCTGTGCTGAACCTTCAGAAAAGTTGCTAAAGGTAACCTTTCTTCTTAGAAACTGTATCACAACATGACTAGCGTAGCCACAGGAAAAAGGATGCCCTAAAACTAGACTTCCTTGTTAGGTAGGTATTACCCCCCCCAAACTGGTCCAAGTAGGAGATATTTCTAAACAGAAGATGAGATATTTAAATTATGAAAAAACATGGTTTTTAGTGAAGTTGAATAGGAAAAAAAATCCCGCCTGAACAGATGCGAAGTCTTTTAGCTGTTGCACAAATGCATGAGCTGTGCTAAAATGACAGACACAGCATGCTCATGTAGACAGTATGTAAACCCATTCTGAAGAGCTGTCAGAGTTTAAATAAGGTTGAATTCTCATCTCCGGTGATCTCAGAGTGAATCAGGGAAACAGGCATGTGTAACTGTTTTTGTAGTATAAATATACTAACTTTGCATGATTCTGAAAAGAGAATCATTTGGGAATTTTGTGATCATTAGCAAACCCTTTTATGGTACCAGCAAAACAGACCCTAAGTTATGCCATCAACTCTGGTCTCTCTGGTATCAGGTCTAATTAATCCTTAATAATGTCTTAGACTGATGTAGACAGTTTAGTTTTTTAAGTGTCCATACTTCATTTTGCCCCAAATGGGCATGGTTTAGTGAGTTCGGTGGTGTTGGCTTGGACTTGATGATCCTTGAGGTCTTTTCCAACCTTAATGATTCTATGATTCTATGATTCTATGATTTGACATTTAACCTGATTAGGGCAAGTCTCCTAATTCTCTGAAATGTCTGTCTACTGAAAGAATATGCCTCTCTGTCACAGATATCCACTACATTGTTCAAAATGGGACAGAATATTCCATAAGTTGAGAGAACACAACTGCAAAATTATTCCTACATTTGGCTTAATGAGCAAATGCATTAAACACTATTATCTGCTCAAAGTGCAGCTGAACAGAAAATCTAGAAAGACAAGTAGCATTCAAAGAAGAAATGGGGCCTATTGGGTGATTGATGCTCCACAGATTATATTACTTTTCCATGTGTGTAGAGCAAATAGGAAAAAACATAACGAGCAATAGGATAATTTGAAATATTTTCTTGCTAGTATAAATCAATCTTAACTACACGCAAAGTATTCGAGTTTCCAGTTGCTTTTTGCTAACTGTTCTCTTATAAGGAATTTCTGTGAAGAGCTGCATCGGTTGCTCCGTGAAGGAGCATCGAGTCACATCACAGAGTAAAGTAGATATTTGCAGGTTTGGGTTGGTTTTAACTGAAAACTGGAGCTCTGCTAATAAAATAGAAATTATTGCATCACAGGATAGGAACTGTGGCATGCAGTTCTGTGCTTCTCTAAGGCAAAGCCTGAGCTAATTGTCATGTACACTCATTTGATATATGAGAACTACATTGCATGGACACCAGTGAAAATGTTCCAGGATTTTATTTTTTTTTTCACTGTAGCTTAATATTTTTTCACAGTATTACACTTCATCTGACAGGAAAAATCTACATTGTGCAACTCTCCAACATGATTAGGAGCATAATGGGGGAGAACACTTCCAACATGTGAATATGAATTAGAATGCAAAAAAAACTAAATAAATATTCTGCCACATTTTTCTAGGCATCTTAATTCATTAAGACAAATTGCTTCTCCATGTTCCACACCAAACTGTGGTATTTTGACATTGTTTTTTGTTGTCAAGTATATGTGTTCTCCTGTGCTATTCCTTGCAAAAATCTCCACCCAACTGAACAAAACAATTCCATTGAATTGGATGGATCCTTTAATTGTTTCCAAACCTGTTTTCTCCACAAAAGATTGCTAACAAGATTAAGTGGCTTTACTTAAAAAGTGCTGGTGCACTTTACATATATATATATATATA
>NW_010102367.1:0-4334 GCF_000699245.1 Pterocles gutturalis
GGTACCCTCCGCTCCCGGGCTCTGCAGCTCCCGGGCCCAGCCTGGCAGAAGTCGGCAGCAGCATTTCCATCCAAACTGACTTTTTTTTGCGGGTTGAGGGACTTTTTCCCCGGCTCTGGTGTGCTCTGGCTCCTTTCCCAGCAGGAAAGGGAAGCACACTGGCAAATTCAAGCCGGCTCTGGGATACTCCTTGTCCCCAAAGCCACCACTGTGATCTCACCAGTTCTCCGCGGGGCATGGTGACAGTCCAGACATCTCTCTTCTTGTCCCATCCTGGATCCTGTCCTGTCCCAGGAGGGACAAGCAATTCCCACTGCATCAACCAGTGATTTCTGATCCCTCAAGAGAAAGCCCCGGGGCTGGGGAGAAGGGGAAAGGGCTCCCTCAAAAATAACATTATCTGGGAAAACTTTTAAAAAAGCAAAGCACAAGGCTGTGAGAGCCATGAACAGGTTTCTGGTGAATTTTGTGTGGCACCTGCGCCAATGGCTTGGGAGCACAGCTGGAGCCCACTGGGATGCATGGCTGCCCAAGGCAGATGGAGCCCTTCCTCGGCACCCAGCACCAGGGTGATGCCAGGAGAAGGCTGAGGACACCCCTGGGTCCCCAGGGTGCTCAGAGGAGCCTGTTTACAGGGGTGGGTGATTTTGTTGAGTCACAGGTCAGGGCTGGCAAGTGTCCAGTGCTGCACCACTAGCCGGCTGGAGGCTTGGGGCTGTGCCACCTTGAATAAAACAGCGGGGGAAAAAACTGGGACCCCTGGCAGGGAGCTGAGAGCACCTTCTCCAACCCACTGGGCTCCTCTAACACCCCACTTGGTTACAAAAAAAAAAAAAAAAATAGGGAGAGAGCAACATCCACTTTGTGAGCACAGAGCCCTTGCTGGTGGAGCAGGTCCTGTCGGGAGGGTGGGCACGGGGACAGGGTCAGGCTGTCCCTGGAGTCATGGTGGGGGCTGCAAAGCTGAGGCCAAAGCCCTGTTTCAATGCCATATGATTTTAGGAGGTCCAAGCCTGGCCTGGCCATGCGCACAGGAAGGCTGCTCTAAGCAAGTGGCAAGTCTCCCAGCCTGCAAGTGGCCCTGAGCAAGAGGGGACGTGGTAGTGGTCAGCCAGGGATGCTGGTGGTGCGGGATCTGCAGCCCCCAGAGATGAGCCACCCCCAAACATCTCTCCTTTACTCCCTGGCTCTCCCCTCCCTGGAAGCAGGGATGGAGGGATTTTTCCTCCAGGGACTGGGACAAGGGAGGGAGCACCAGCACCCGCATTGCCGGTTCCCGGGGGACTGGTCATGCAGGGAAGCCCACCACAGCTGCACAACTTCTTGGGCTGCACCAGCAGCTGCTGCAGTGGGAAATTCTCCCCATGAGAGGCAGCTCCCTCTATCCCTTGCCTGGGGCACCAAGTTATCTCCGGTGCTGGGGTCCTGGGTGCCTGTGTCACCCCACCCAGCCATCTCTGCTCACCAGAGATGCAGTTAAGAGCTGGGGCTGCCCTCTTCTGATTACACACACGGGTGCTGGAGCTTTATCATGGGCAAAGCCGTGCTGGCTCACTCGGTCCCTTTGGCCGCTCCCGAGAGTCCTGTGCTCAGGGCCTGGCTGTGCTATCTCCCCTCTTCACGTGAAGACTTGCAGCTTGCCTATCTGCAACACAACACTGAGCAGGACAGGGTCCCTGGCCCCTGCCCAAGGGAAAGTGCCATTTGTTGCTGCCTGGGGAACTGGTTCTTCCAGGGAAGGACAGAGGCTGATTGCTCTCGTGCTGGCATTGTGAGCTCCTGAACACCAGCAGCTGCTCCTGGGACAGGTCCAGCCCAGGAGCTGGCTCCAAGCCCCATCCTGTCCCTGGGAGTGGAATGAAGGGGCAGGATTGCCTTCCAACAGCCAGCAGCCCTTCAAGAGGGGATGAAAAGGGTTATGCAGCGTGTCAGAAAATGTTTATGTGTGCAAGCAACTGACTTCACTGTGATTTTCCTGAGGGTTTTCTTTGTGTTCGGGCTATCACACAAGTGTGTCACTAGAGAGGCTGCATGGAGAACAGTTTCAACAGGGAAAGCATCCGAAGTAGTAGCAGCGCTTGGAGAAGCTCCACAGCAGCATCCTCCACTGCCCTGGGAAAGGACAGTGCCAGACCAAGTAGTCCCCAAAGAGCTGCTTGGAAAAGGGACAACATGGAAGTGTTTGGTCTCCTGGGGTGCATGGGGAGGGGGAGACAAGCTGGAGACCCCTGGGAGGAGGTATCTGTGTTTGTCTGAAAATCAAGCAGAAGATGTTCTGAAGTGCCCCGTGGTTACCTGAGCACCAGCAGCTCGGTGCCCTGGCCTCCACCAATATTATCGGCAATCGTAACATGCTGTCATTACATGCAGAAAGGCAGAAGGTGCCTTCATGAGGCTCACTAAAGTAAATTACTACATTAACAGCTCAGGTAGTACAGCTGCAGAAAGGACCAGCGCTGGCACAGGAATTTCAGTGCCATGCGGAGCCAAATGGCTCAGCCTGCCAGAGGGACTGTGTCAGGCAAAACCAGCTGGGGACTCACTGGGAAGCACTAGAGAGCCGGTGGTCTGGCAGGGGCAGGAGGGGAGGGATGTGTGGGCAAGGACTGGGCTTTCCCCTCTCTGGTGTCCTTGCCCCACCAGGTAGGAGAGAAAGTCAAAAACATCTTCTAATACGGCATTTGTCCTTCTCTCACCCTGCACTGGGAAGGTCTTGTGCCCCACCAGCATCAGCTGTCCCTGGCCGCTCTGCAGGCTCCAGCTGCCATCCGAGGCCACCATCATGTGCTCCTCCCACTCGGATAAACTGCGGAGATGTTTTGGTTTGGCACGAGCTTTGGTTTTGTGTCTTTAGGAGAGGAATAACAAAATAATAAGATAAGGCTGCAGACTGGAAGCAAGCTCAAAAAAAAACCTGTTTCAAGTGTAAAGAGGTGTCTCCTGCCCGTCAGACTTGTGAGGAGATCTTGGTTTAGGATCTAAATTGCTGCCGAGGGTTTCTGGAGAGCTGGAAAGCCCTCAGCATTGCCATGGGGTGGTCCTGTGCCGACCTTGGGCTGGCTCTGCTGAAATGGAGACAAGATTTCGCTGTGGGACCAGGAGCTTAGAAGCAACTTGCTGGCGTGGAGAGGGGCAATATGTGCTTTTCCCCCTGTTCTGGGTTTGTTTTGTTTTGGTTTGGTTTGGTTTTTTTCCTGAGGATGGAGAGGACCTGAAAAGTGTCCCTCTCTGAAGAGGATGAGCTCCTGTCTGTCTCCTGTCATTTCCACTCAAAGTCCTGGCCCTGCTTGCTGTCGTATGAAAATTTAGGAACAAATGGCGCTAGCTGAGAAGCATGAAAATCAAACAGATTGAAACACAGGTGAGAAATCCTGGCTCCAACTGCATGCAGCTTCGTGATGCATTTGTTTGGCTCATGATTTAACTTCGAAGTCTAACAACCACCGTGGCAGGAGGTCAGACTCCCTTCAGGTCAGCATCATCCTGCTCACTGGAGGAGGGAAAGCTCCAGTATCACTACAAAGTGGAGCAGCCAAAATATAAGAAAATCCACCTCCAAATTCTACGTTTCTGGCCTGAGATTCCTTTCGTCCAACGTGGCTGGAGCTGGTCAGTAGTTGTCACCACTGCAACAACCTCCATCAACTAACGTCAGCAGGACTTCTTCATTTGCTTGATACAATTGATATTGCTTGATATAATGGTAAAAATGAATGCATCAATGCAGAACATAACCACTGTATCCTCAGCCTTGCAATTAAACTTCCCATCCCACATTAATTTTCCCTGACAGTGTTGGAGGCAGAGGATGTCTCCGGCCCCTGGGGTGGGTCTCTTTTTCCTCGTTGCTCCCTTGGCTGTCAAGAACCTCAGGAGCTCGTTGGGAAGTACAGGGGTAGAACAGGCAAGGGCAAGAATAAAGTTGTAAAATACAGTCTCTCACAGCCTGGACTCCTGGTCCCTGACCTGAACTGGCTCTCTCTTGACAATGGATTCAGGATTGTCTTGGATGCTTTGTAGGAGCACATCCATGAACATCCCATAGTCTCACCCCCTGGAGCTGGGAAAGCACACATGCTGTGTTCTGGGGCTAATTAGAGATATTCCAATTAATGCCTTTGCAGCTGCTGACCTCAATGAGCCTTTGCTACTGCAATAGCTTCAGGTCAACTTCTTAAAACCACTGCTGGAGCAATTCCTTCCCATTGCTCCCATCTCCAGGACCAGGTGAAGTTCTCCAGCCCTCCTGAGAGCCACTACAGAGCCAAGCAGCTCCCCACAACCTTCCAGGCACTACAGCTTTTATCTGACATCCCCACTCCAGGTCTCTGCAG
>NW_010102368.1:0-3031 GCF_000699245.1 Pterocles gutturalis
AGTGGGACCGTCCCCTTGGTTCGCTTTGCAGAAAGAAGTTCCAGATTCTCCTTTTCAAAAAAAAGTCTCAAATTCTTCTTTAAAAAACCCTTAAAAAGTCTTAAATTCTCCTGTTTTTTAAAAAAATTAAAATTCTCCTTTAAAAAAAGGATTAAATTCTCCTTTTTTTTTTTAAGAAGGACTCTTAAATTCACTGTCAAAAAATCCCCACTGTTAAAAATCCTTTTAAAAAAATATTAAATTCTCCTTTTATTTTAGAAAAAAGGTCTTTAATTCTGTCTTTAAAAAAAGTCTGAAATCATTATAATGTTTTTTAAAATGTCTTAAATTATCTTTTTAAACAAAACAACCCACAACAAAAACCGCACTGTACTCATCTATCCCAGCTCCCGCACTCACCGCAGGCCATGTGGGAGGGCACATTCGCAGCTGGAAGCGCTCAGCCAGACCCAAGAGCTGGTGCCCCTCCAACAGCTCCCCCAGACCCCCCTGCCACAGCAGGTCCCCAGGCGGGGGACAAAACATCCCCTTTTTGGAGGGGAAGAGCCCAGCCTGGCCCAGGAGGTGGGCACAGCCCCCACGCCCCGTGCCCGGCAGCAGGCCTGGGGCTCCGAACACCCCAAAACCGCAGCGAGGCAACGGGAGAGAGACAGGTTCGGCTGGGTTGAGAAGAAGCAGGGGGCTGCTGTCCCACTGGAGGCTTTGGAAACTCCTCACCTCCTCCCTCTGCCTGCTTTTCCCATCCCAGCTTCCAAAACACCACCTGAAAGCTGCCCCTGCCTTGCGCTGGAGCCCTTCCTCCACGTCTTGCCAAGCCATGGGGACAGCTGTGGTGGCACCAGCCTTGGTGGCCCATCCTGGTGGCCTCCACTGGTGAGGGTGCTCTGGCCATGCCCGTGCTGTTGCAACCCCAGTGCCAAGCATCCCCTGCAGTGGGGCAGACACAGGGTTATCTTTATACTTCTGTCCAGAAGCTCTTGTGATGTGTCCTACCACCCATGAGAAAGGACAACCCACCCATCAGACCATGGGTCCCCAGGTGGCTGCTCTAAAATGGAGCTCAGGGCTGCTGCTCTGTCACCAAATGTGTGTTAATTTTTACTGACAGTCAGAAAAATCCTCATCTCATGTGGACCTCGTCAGGTCCACAATGTTCTTATCTACTCGCTTCTCTGCATCCAAGCTGCTGGGATCAGGATGTGATGCAACACACGAGTATGTAGCTGTCATTCAGCAGCTTTAATTGGGTTTTTTAATGATGTTTTCTGTTGTTCTGACATATTCCTCATAATTATGAACTCCCAGAATCAGATAATACAGCTGGTGCTCTGGAACATGGGCCATGCCCTGGAGACCTTACAGCACAGGAGGAGCAAAGATCTGGATAAGAAAACAACAAAAGCTGTTCTCAGGAGATACATATCTTATTTATTAGCTTGGGTACTCTTCTGAGATCCTCATGGGACACAAACCGAGCAGAGGTTCATTTGCCACTAGTGAGGATGGTTGTCTTTCTTTTAATAAAGAGATTTTGAGTTTTAAATCTTTCTACCTTCAGCAGCCTGTAAGAAGATTGGGAATCTCTTTTCACTTGTAAAGATAAAGCTATTACTGTGAAAAATAAACTTCTAACTCTGCACCTGCCCGTCTGTGTGATTCCCCGATCCCCCACCCTACAAAGAGTTCTCCATGCCTTCCATCAGCCAAGATGGAAGTAAGTGTCCATAGTTTCATACTGGGGAGCTCTTCCAGACCAGCTTCCCAGGACCATCTCCTCCAGCCCTTGCAGTGTCTCAGTCCCCCTCCAGATTTATTCCAGAAGATCAGAAGCTCCTGTGGTGCCAAGGCTATCTTCAAGGACTGACCCAGGAACAGAGACTGAGCTGATCCAGATTTGTGCTCACTGGTTCCTCACTGGGTTTTCCAAAGATGCGTCTTAAAGTTTCGAGAAGTTGCATGCTCGTTGAACACCGAGCAGCCAGGCTGCTTTTAGGAGGAGAGCAGAGCTATCTCAGCACCTTGAGCGGCTGGATTTTAACCAAGTAGGTCCTTGGTTCTCTCCAGCAGCCTTCCTATTGCAGGTGAGATCCTAATCCCATGAGTTTCCCCACAGAAGATGATGCTGTCCTGCTCATGTGCTCAGGAGTGCAACAAGAAGACTCCTTGTTCTGAGGCTTCTTAAGACACAGAATATGTTTGCACAAAAAAACCCCTCGTGAATACATATCCCGTGCGCTAGCAGCAGGTCATCACCTGGTGACCAGCTATAGCCTCTCCTAACAGAGCACATCTCCACTGAGGTTGCCACCCAAGCATGGGGGATGATGGGGAATTGGGATTTGAGGTGCCAGAACCTGCAGAGCTGTTTGATTTAGGCTTTGTGCTGTTGGGAAAGGAGAGTAGAGGAAAGTTTATTTTTCAGGCCCGTCTCCAAAATGAAAGAGTGAGAAGTCAGATGTTCAGAGGTGCCCCAACTCCACTGGTCTTTGCAGGAGCTGGATGCAGTCAGCACCGTGGGTATCAAATCTTCTTGCCAACCTGAAGGTCATCTGTTATCTCGCCATCTCCCACCAGGCACTGTTGGAGGGAAGAGTTGCAGTCCCCTTCCACTGGGGGACAAGGCTGAATGGTCCCCATGGTGCTTTTCTCTCCTTCTCCCCTTGCCGCAGACTCCTTGAGACCTTGGGAATGCACCTCCAGACCCTGGGAACCTCTGGAAATGTGTCAGTCATCATCCTTTCCTGACGCAGCCACGACATCTCGTGTGCCATAGAGAAATTACCCAGGGCATCCCTTGCCTGGCTCAGCACACCGAAGGGCACATATTCCCCAGAAGATGAGCTTTCCTCACAAAAAAAAGACAACTGTCCCCCAAATACCACCATTTCCAGGGGAACCCTGACACTGGGAGAGAAAAGAGGCTGGTACCACATGGCATGTTGACTTTCTCTTCCAGCAGAACCCCTCCTACCTCAAAAGGTGTAATCCAAAGACAGAAGCGAGGACCTACATATCAATATATTTAAAAATA
>NW_010102369.1:0-4416 GCF_000699245.1 Pterocles gutturalis
CGGGGGCACCACCTGCCGGCAACCGGCCGGGCACGGGCCCCGCGCTGCTGCCCGCGGAGGGGAAAGGACAGCTTGTGCAAACCCAGGGGTGAAGGGGACAAATGAATGGGGGTGCGATAAATAAATAAAAGTAACAGACTCGAGCAACGGTGCTGGTCGCTGGAGCCTTAGCTTCTGGCGGATTGACCCATCTGAAGGGAAAAGGACGGTGGGATCAGTAGGGACTTTGCAACGGGAAAGCTCTTGTCAGATGTGAATGATCGTTGTTGGGCCACTTCTTATTTGGGAATTTTGAAACATTGTCCTTTTGGTTTTTTTTTTTTGTTTGTTTTTGGTTTTGTTTTTTTGACAATGAGAATCTGAGGCTCTCGGGAGAAAAGTGTATTAGAATCTACTGAAATCCACCACGCTGACAGTTTCGTTGTGAGGCATGGGAACCACCACTTACAGTGAACAGCAAAGAACCCAGAAAGTAAATTATTGGGATAAGGTAGGGCTGGTGGTGTGTGCTTACTTTTTTCTTTGTTTGCAGGTTTTTTATTTTCCAACGAAGAGTTTAAAAATCAAGCAAATGAGAAACATCATTCACTCTTTTACTCACAAGTACTGATTGTCCATCAAATAAAAAGGTTTGGCACAATAGTTTATTTTGAGCATGGGAGACATGAGCTATTCGTAGTCCTGGGTACAGCCCTGGACTTTCCTGAACCTAATGTCTCATAAAACAAGCGTGTTTGCTTTGGGTAGGTTACCTTCCTGAAAGAGCCAGCAGCCCCTGCAGATCAGCACACTGCTCTACATGTCTGCATGTAAAAATGCCTCATACTGAAGGTTTAAATGATATTCATTAAAAACTGAGTTCTGTTATTCGAAGGATACTCATCTAATAAGAAGATACTCCATGTTTTTTTTCTCAAGGAGCACCAGACTTACCCGCATGTAGAATTCTCTGCCTTCATTCCCTGATTTGATTTGGAAGATGTAATAGGCTCCGGGGTAGCGAGTTGTTGCTTGCATCTGAAAAATGTCAGAAGGTACGGATCGCCCGGATACCATGTCCATCACTCTGTACAAGATGGTGAATGGCTGATCTCGGCAACCAACGTTTTCAGCTGGACACATGCAGCGGCTGTCAGAGATAGGATTGTCAGAAGGGGTTACAAATTGCTGTAGTATTTGATTCTTTACGTGCAAATACAGCTGCATAAATAAATAGACAAATAATGTTGCTGACCAACTGAAAGAATCAATGAAACTTATAATGAATTTCCTCACTTTTAGTATTCTCTGTGCTGCCATTCTGGCCTACCTCTACCACTGTCTTCTTTTTCTTGTCTTGTAGGCCAAAATAACTTGGCATCTTTTGTCTCCTTACATCACTCAAAAATCTGTACCTTTTTAAAGGAGCTCCGCATGTGTAGAATACTCAGTACATGTTCTGACAGTAATTTATACTGAAGTGTCCCTAAAATTGTTAATTGTTGGATCATTTCACTGATAGTGCTACATAAATGTTGTGTCCTTTGTTAATAATCTTTTATATACTACATGGAAACATACAATGAGACATACTGCATCAAACCGAAGCTCTAGCATCAAATGCAGAGCCCTAAGGAAGAGCAGGATAGCAAGCGAATCATATGACACTCCCACCAACAGCCTCCAATTGTTTATGACTCAGGAAATTCTTGAAACAAAGATGTCTTCTGTGTATTCATCAGCCCTTAATGCATTTCTTATCCATCAGCTTGTGCAGCTTCCCCTTACACACACATGAATGTTTGGCATCCACAGCCCCTTGCGGCCAGGAGCTCTGCAATCCCCTTCACCTCTCTCTGCCCCGCCCAGTTCTGACTTCCTCTGGTGCCCCCAGCTCTTTTGTTGAAAGGAGAGCGGCCAGTCAGTCCCTGCTCATCCTCCTCACACAACTCAGGGTTTCATATTTGACCCTGGGCGTGGCTGAAGAGTCCTAATTTAGTTGTTTCTCACAAGGAAGCTATTCCACACTATTGATCATCCCCACTGCTCTTTATGAACCTTTGTCCAAGAGGAGGGGAAGGAACTGCACAGTCTTGAAGATATGGGTACACAATGGCACATGCTCTAAGGATATTGTCTACCTGTTAACACCTTGAATTTGGATTGCTTTTCTGACCCCTAGTGAGAGCTGCAGATCATGGAACTATCTATAACAACCCTCGAATCTCAGTTTGGACAGATAATGATCAGATCAGTGCTCTTTATTTAATATGTGAATTTGGGATTTTCTTTTTACTTTACATTCATCTACACTGAATTTCATCTGCCATTTTTATTGCACAGTCATTGCGGCTCCCTCTGCAATTCTTTTCTGCCCACCCTTTTCTTTACTGTCCTCGGACACTGTTGCAGACTTGTCCATCTCATGGTCTATCCTTTTTCCCAGGTTGCTTACAAATACGTTGGACAAAGTAGGTCCAGCTCAGACCTCTGCAGAACTTTACTGTGAAAGTTGACAATTTAATACTACACTCTATTTATTTTTTATTTTTCAGCCTCTAATTCTTCTGTGCCAGGGACTTCTCTCTTAGTTATGGCTGCTTGATTGCCATAATAACGTTATGTGAGGTTCTTTTCAGAAGCCTTTGGAAACCCAAACAGACTGCATAAGCTCGTGTCCCCCAACCCACATGCTGCTGATTTCTTCAGAGAATCCTAATAAAGTTCTGAGGCAAGATGTCACTTTGTAAGATCCATGCTGGGGAATTTACTGGAAAAGAATTGGGGGGTTTTTGCCTATTTTTTTCTATAACCTCCACTACTGACAGCAATTTCAGACAGTTCTTTGGGCATGTCCCCCATAAAAAGGTTCCTCGCATTATAAACACCCAATTCCTTCCACAGAGAACACAGATGCAAGGAATTCACTTGGCTTTTATACTGACCACTTCTAGACATTTGCCACAAATTAAATGCAGTCACATCTAGACACAAACTAAAGACACCAAACACAAAGCTCAGAGACCAAGAGTTCTGGTGCAAGCTGATCTGTGAGGATGTTAGACTTGGGCTCTGAGCAATTTAGATACAGGCACTTTAGATATTTCAACTTCCAGTATAAAACTCAACCACCTCTGAAGGTAAGTAAACCCAGAACTGGAAGAAGAGAGTGTGTCCACCCCTCAGCTGTCCTAGTTCAGAAAGCAGTGTAAAGACATGAAAAAATTATAATGGAAAGAAGCTGTTTCTTCATCTCTTGCCTTTCTTTAAAATACATTAGGCTACCAAGAAATTCCAAGTAACTAGGTTTAGTGCAAACACTATAGATTAAATCCTCTGGGCTGCAATATATAGCGATCTGTCTGGAGCTGAAATATTTTGAGCCCCAGGCAAGTACCTACAAAAATGTAAAAGAAATGGGCAATTTTAAGAAATACGGGATTTTTTTGTTGTTTCTTTCTCAAATAATTGCAGATTTAGACAGACATACTCAATTTCTGGACAAGGCAAATCAGTCTGTGGACTTTTCAGCACTTTTAACCTTTAAGCAGTAGGAAACTACTTGTATCCTGCTGTAACTATCACCTAATGTTTTAAAGTACTTCCCAGACATGACCTAGTTGATATTTACAGGAAATACTAACAAACAGGCTGCATTTGAGCATATATGAAGTCAGTTAGTAATGTAAGTAAATGTCTCATTACACTACAAACCTTGCTGTTTTCTCTGCTCACTGGTAAGTGCTTTTGCAGTCTAACTTCCCACACATCTGAGTATCGTATTGTATCATATTGTATCATACCATAGCGTACCATACCATACCGTACCATACCATATCCTATCCCACCTGGTGACCTGGTAAGGAATTGCAATTTATTATTTTTATAAAGCTTACCAATGGTAAGTGCAGCAACGACATGTACATATAGTTCTCTAAAAAAACTTCACAGCTGTGTTGTAAAAATGCAGCTTATTTGATTCCCTCTAGATACACTTCACACTGACAGAATTTGCTTTTGTGGCTGTGGGTATGTTACTCACTTCTCATTAATCTGGATGTAAGGTTCCTCACATCTTACTGGATCTAAACATTTATATTCTCCTGGGATATTGAAACACGTTTGCTGCAGAGTGCAGGTGAAGTTTCTGGTTTCGCATTCATTGATATCTAAAACACAAGAAACAAGAGAAAGGCGAAAGCAGGGAAATATGTGCAAGACACCACAATTACAACCTGGTTTCTATCTTAAGGAAGTGCCCCAAAATTCATAAGACTCTTGCAGCATGAGAATTGTCCTTTAATAACTGCCGCCCCCATAAGATCACTTTTTACTCCATTTTTACTCCATTAATTTCTGCTTATTGGAGCACTCCCATATGCTAAGTGCTGCAGAAATATATAGACATTTGGCATCCAGAGGGACCTGGACAGGCTG